>NC_044924.1:3432557-3463166 GCF_003576645.1 Ipomoea triloba | reverse complement strand
TTTTTTTTTTTTTTTTTTTTTTTCCCCCCCCCCCCCCCCCTCGGTATATGGTAATGAATGAACTAATAATATATTGGAAGCTAGACAAAATGTTCAATGAACTAAGTGCTAGATTCGTATTGCAGGACTTGGGCTGGATCTTGACCCTTGTCCACAATTTAACACCTACGATCCAACAGTTGCCTTCACTAAGGCTCGAACCCACTCCCATCATCCATGTGGGAGTGTTAATCGGGACACCGAGTGCCACTTGACCACAAGGTCTTTGGCAAATTACCTGTTTTCTTATGTTTGCAATAATGTTTAAACCTTGGTCTTTCAGAACATCATAACACAGGTCATTCATGGAGTTGAAAATGGCTAGAAACAAATCTTCATATACTCTGAAAGTGCCTTAGCTGCATTTACATCCCATCTATTTCACACTTATAATTAGTTTTTATATATATACTCCATATAAGCTAAGACACAAACCTCTAAACTGATGGAACAAAGAAAACTTATAAGCAGCTGATCAAGAACTCAAGTTGAAATTCTGTTAGTCTGTTATAGCCTAACTACCAGTCTGTTACTGCTTAATAACACACAAAGCCTAAAGGGCTCTTCTGTATTTTTTCCTTTGCTTCAGTTAGTTGTAACCGTCTCATGACTAGTATATAGGTGAGCTTCTGTTCACTCTCAAATGTATCTTTCATATACTTCTCACTGTAAGTTTCAGACACAAATCAATACAGTTTCCATTGCCATTGTTATGAACTGAGTACTTCATCATAAACTACATCAGTGAAGATCTCGAGTTCATCGAAGGCTCCGTAAACAACAACATAAACGTCATCAAGAACTGTTAATATTAAAACGAGCTTAGTTGAAATCATTCTGCAGTATTTGAATTGAAGTTCGGAAATGAACCCTATAGCCCATAAGAAAATTTATCCCCAATGGGCAATGGCGGGAATTACCACTAGAGCATTTAGCTAAGAATCTAAGATGATTATGTAAAGAACTCATTGCAACAAAGGTCAGCAATTCAACCTATAATGGAAGGAACAACTCTTCCCCAACTTTACAAGCTCTTTCGCCTCTTCAACCTTTGATAAGTAAAATTTCACATATAAATATTACAATATTTACATTAGTCCGTACAATTACTGTTAAACTTTACTAATTAAGAAACATATATAAAATTTTACTTTTGCCACTGCTTTTAGTGGTTATGCAAATAAAAATCAATAGGTTGGTTCGACCACCAATACTAGTCGATCAAGAGTACAATTACTGGTAAACTTTACTAATTAAGAAGAAACATGTATAAAATTTTACTTTTGCCACTTTTAGTGGTTATGCGAATAAAAATCAATCGGTTGGTCCACCAACCCTAGTCAGAGTACAATTACTATTACAAAATGTATAGCCGTCCAAACGGGCTTAACCGCCGGGTTAGTTCGTCCCATCTCGCGAAAAGAGCGGGGCGGACTTTGATATTTTAAGTTCATATTTTGACAGGTTTTTTTGCCCGTCCATGCCTAACCCGTGGCTTTGGTGGGCCAACGAAGTTTATTTGAAACAGAGACCATGGTAAAAATATGTAGTAAACGAGGACAGGCGTCTTAGGTTTGCACTTCTTACTGGATTGATTGTTCAGCACTCATAATATATCTTACAAACGTTAAAATGGGAAAAGGGATATGATTCCTAGATTATTTATATTACACTTCCATGTGGAGTGTGAAGTATAATTCACCACTCACAAGACCAAAAGGAATCTGCAGAATACTTATATATAGATAGATAGATAGATAGGTGAGGATGGATGGAAATTGCAGGCAGGTTTCACGGCATGGGAATGGGCTCAAAGAACAGATCCACAATGCGATCCTTCATCCCATCTGGGCGGTCACCAAATCCGTCTCCGTGCTGGTAAATAAATTGAGAAATTCGAGGAAGATTCGTCACTATTCTCCTAAACTCTTTGGGAAGGGGACGATCCATCTTCACTAATTCCGTGTTCAGTTTCTTCCACGTTTCTGCAATTAAGTCATTGATATACTCCCTAGCTTTCTCTTCTGAACACCCACTTTCACGCATATAACACTGGATTGATTTCGGAATATCTCCCCTTAGCATCTCATCCTTTTCAACAACGTAACATCTCCAAATTAATCATATATGTTTTCAGAAAAGAAAAGAAATTAATTAAATTAGTAACTCATGTATGTACCGGGGAAGTTCCCAAGTCATTTGCAAGACGAAGAATCATGGCAGAGCTGCGAATGATTCCAGGATATTGTTCCAAGTGTTGCAGATCTTCAATGTTGATAGGATTTGTAATGCAAAAATAAGCATGCATTAACAGTAGAGGGCCAGTACTTGTTATGAAGGCGGTGTCCAGGTACTCATTCAGGCTTGGAGTATATCTACCCAGATTCCACTTCACTTCCAGTAAGTACAATTTGCAGAGATTTGCACACTGAAATATATATTTGCAATTATACACAAATAAGATTAATCAGAAGAAGAGTAATACTACACATACTCTCACCTTTTACTTCATTTTCTACTTCTTGCTGAGGTGGCATACTTTCATTGATCTACAAAAAAGTGTGTCCCAGTTTTTATTCTTTTATTTTCTATTTCTTTAATAAAATCCAGAAGTTTTACTCCCATAAAGTACACTTATCATTTCTGGAATCAAGAAAGCTTAATTAACTGGTTAATATTACTGATCTCTGGTTTAGTTACTGGCAGTGAATAATATATGGATTACCTGTTTTCTTATGTTTGTAATAATGCTTAAACCTTGGTCTTTCAGAACATCATAACCCAGTTCATTCATGGAGTTGAAAATGGCTAGAAAACAAATCTTCATATAATCTGGAAGTACTGTCTCAGCTGCATTTACATCCCATCTATATATGAAGTATGCAGCAAAAAGTGCATTAGTCCATGTAAAAATAAAAGCATTACTTGAACCAAAAAAAAAAATTACGGTAAGAGACAAACCTCTGGACTACATCGGTGAATATCTCGAGTTCATTCGAGGCTCCGTAAACATCATAAAGGTCATCAAGAATGGTTAACAGTACAGCGAGCTTAGTTGAAATCTTTCTGCAGTATTCGAACTGAGGATCAGGAGTGAATCCCATAGCCCATAAGAAACCCTCCACCAACCGGTCCCTAGCAAAGCTCATCTTTTCCGCTAGACGGATATCTTTATTCCACCTATAATATTATGAAAAATTAAAAAAAAAAAATCTTTGATTTCTTCCATCTTGGCAATGGCGCGCTGGTAGCTAGCTAGATTGATCTATTTTTTTATTTTTTTTATTGAAGTTGGTTTAATTTGCCTAGGTTGTATTAAGACCAAGTGTATATATGCACATGCACTCACTTGGACATTTGCTTTAATTCCTCCAAATATTTGGCCTGAACCATATTGTAGTCCAGTTTAGCAAACTCCAATAAAACTGGCTTCATGTTGTGTCTCTTTTCATAAACGGATATGAACCATCTTGCTTCAAACCTCTGCATCCTCCAGTATACAGGCATTTCTAGAGCATGCTCCACCAGATCTTCCTCTAATACCTTCATGTTTTGGATTTCTCTAAGATGTTTAGTGCACAAATGTTGGGCTGCTTCCATAATGCTCTCACCCTCCATGCATAGGTATGTTGCTTCGTACAGACTAAGGATTCCCTTCGTATCCTCGCTCAAGCTTCTCCTGAAATTTCCTTCCTCATCCATGAAACCACAGAAAACCTCTGTAACAAAAACAAATTAATACGAGGTTTAATTATAGCTTTTACTGTTTTTATTTCTATGGAGTGTGTGCATGGGTGTTCAAAGTACGCACCTTGAGGGACTTTGTAGCCGTGCTGTCTAAGCAGCCGGAAATGCAAAGCAGTAGCATATAAATCTTGATCGCCATTACACCAGCAAGAGGAAGTGTAGATATGCTCCAAAACATGCTGTATTTCATCCTCAAAATGATAGGATACGCCCAGTCTTTGCAGGAGATCCACAAGCTCAAGCTTTTCTAATGGATCCATTTTATCCTCCACCATTTTCCTCACACCTTCTTTTAGCTCAGCTGCCCGTTTAGAGAACTCGTTTTCCTGTAATAGTAGAATACATTCATGAATCAGATAAAACATAAAGAAAATGAAAAGCGCCATCTGATCTGTATCATATCAGATTATCAGTACGAGGAGAGGAATTGGCCGGTACCCTATTAAAAAGAATGCATAACATTAATATATATAAAGTCTTAATTTTATGTATAGCTAGCTTACAGTATAGATAGCGGTTCGAGATTGCACATAATCATCATCCCAGATGCTTGGTTTATAATTCCCTGATCTCCTATTACCATTATACATTTCTATTTATTTTGGAAAATGGCCGGACAGACTAAGTAATAAGAAAATGATTTCACTTAGCGCTAATAGGGAGATGAGTGATGAATACAAGAGTATAGGAGAATGGGCTTATATATAGAGAGAGACTAGTGTATACGCAATTTCTCAGTCCCGTATAGTAGGCGCCGACGGCTTCTAAATTAATTGAAAAGCCATGTATGCATGATTGCGTGATTATCAATTATTGTAAGATTAATTACTGAATATATTCAACCTTTTTGTTTTAATATTGGTGAAAAAAATAGCTTAAAATTAACATTTTAAATGGCTATTTTTTTCAAAAAATAAAAAGTAACTATTGTGTGGTACAAATATATGTTTGATCTACTTCTAATTTGGGTTGGGTCAAAGTAGATTAACGTTCTTCGACAAAAATATTGATATATTTTTACGCTCAAAACGGATAATATGTGAATGAGAAATAAATAAATTTGCACCACTATATATATGATACTCTTTTATAGAAAGTTTGAATTGTATAGTTTAGTGGTTACTTGCGTGCTACATTCCAATTTTTCCAGTGCATTGCACCTTTTTAATAAACTCTCCCTCCTCCACATAAGATTTGCTTCCTCAAAAATTACACCACAAATCACTATTGTGATTCTCATTGAACATACTTTTTTTCTAGAAGAATAAAAAAAATAAAAAGTATACAAAATATTATTCTAACTTTTGGGCATCGGTTTAGGACTCATATAATTTGCTGCATACTGATTGTACTTTCTAATACGGAATACTTGGCATTGTTAGCAGCTTGATTTGCGTTAAAAATATGATAATGTATTCCTATTTTCTATCCTCATTTATTATTTCCAATGATCTGTCATACTTTAATTGCTTAATAAAAAGAGGTGCATCATGATTTTAAACACTTGATAAAATTTATACTTTATTGACTACATATACTATTATGGAATTTTTTTAATTATGATTTTTGGATGTTATTTTATCATTTTATGAATGTTATGGATTGAATATATTTTTTAATTTGTTTGGTAGATTAAATTGTATGTTTTATTTCTTATTTATATAACTTAAACTTCAAATTTGTGTGTTTTTTTTTTAAAAAAATATTAATAGTTTTAGCGGATATAAATGTGTTTTGTGTCATATTGTGCCGACACAATCTGAAACCTTTTAACAAAACGTGGCTATCGTGTCAACTTGTTTAACCCGATCACAAATTGTGTTCGTATTCAATTCGTGTTAAGAATTTTAACCCGACCATTAACCTTAATTTAACGTGTCGTGTCTGTGTTTAACCTTATTGTGTTCGTATCGTTATCCTGTCGACATGTTAAAACCCCTGTACACGAATTGCCAAGTCATATCTACACATAACACAATTGCATGCGTTTGTGATCTAAAAAAAAAAAAAAAAAAACCTCAATTGAAATTTAAAAGCCACACGCAATTTCCATTTGCGTTTTTAGGTATTGAAAAGCCACACGCAATTTCCATTTGCGTTTTTAGGCGTTTAAAAGCCACACGCAATTTCCATTTGCGTTTTTAGTTTCAGTATTGTACCCCAAAGGCCCAACACAATTGCTAATTGCGTATGTGGTACATGTTCAATATGAACGAAAGTATTAGCATAAACTTGAGCCTCATTAATCAATGGACCTCATCGACAGAGACTGAACCATCCGCCACCTTTGACCACGTGCAGTCTGTGCGTAGCTCACCAGATCACCATAATAGCTCTTCTCGAAGAGGTTATCTGTCAAGTTGACGTGGCTGTAACTCCAGGTAGGGGTCAATCTTCCTTTGCAGCAGTCCTCACTAATACCGGCACATTCGTAGGCGCAGCAAACGGCCCACTTAGGAGCCTAGACGATCCTCATGTAGCCGAGGCTTTAGTAGTAAAGGAAGCATTGTCTTAGCTCAAAGATGAAGGCTAGCATGTAAGGATAGAGTCAAACAGTCTCAATGTCTGTCACCTTTTAAATAATCCATCACCTGATAATTCATATGATGATTGTGTAATTAAGGAGTGTCGTAAGTTAGCTAGGCACTTTGAATCTATGTTTTTACTATTTTATTCGTAGATCAGCAAATGTGTTAGCCCACACTCTTGCAAAGTCAACAAATTCTCAGTCTAGTCCCATAATTAGACATTTTTCTATTCCAGTATGTGTTCAACACCTTTTTTTCATCTTAATATATTAGTTACATTTTGATTTCAAAAAAAAAAAAAGTTGAAAATCATTTCAGAATTACAATTTTTTTAATCTTTAACACCAAAACAAAAAAATAAAAATAAAAAAAACCTCTCAATCATATTGACGGTAATAATGTGTTTACCGGTATATTATTTGAGTAATGTGACGGTAATAATGTGTTTACCGGTATATTATTTGAGTAATGTTTGAATATCTGAATACAATGTTGAGTGTAGTGCTCAGTGTACAATTGAGTTCAGAGTGTATTGAAGTTCAAGTGTCGTCAGAAGTGTAGTCAGAAGTCCCCCCTCACTATGTGGTTGTGAGTCTTCTTATTCCTTTCAGCTTAGTAACGGAGCATTGATGAGGAGTTGACCGTTGGACATCAATACCTGAGGTGTTGAATGCTGAGGAGCTGAACGTCTGTCATCAAGGCTGAGGAGCTGAGGTGTTGAATGCTGAGGAGCCGAACGTTGGCCATCAATGCTGAGGAGTTGGACCGTTGCGCATTGATGCTGAGGAGTGAGGTGTCTTGGGTAGTTTGGACGGCAACTGCCTCGGTCATGACAACGGTTTCGGGTNGGGTACCCAATTACCCTGTCACCAGCCCCCCACTCCCTAGCTAGCGAGAATGGCGGAGGTAGGTAGGGAGTATTAGCCTGGCACTTGTGCTAAAAATTTTGTATATTGGATTCTAGAAGGAAATTTTATTGGATGAATTTTTTTTGTTTGTTTTTTTTTTTTGTTTTGTTTTTTACGTTTTCCTACCTCGGCATCGTGCCGAGGTCACGTGGCTTGTGACTTCGGCACGGGGCCGAGGTCGCGTGACCTCGGCGCTGGGCAGCGTGACTTCGGCCAGCGCCGAGGTCACGCGGTAGCGTGACTTCAGCCAGCGCCGAAGTCACGCTACTTCGGCGCGGGGCCGAGGTCGCGTGACCTCGGCGCTGGGCCGAAGTCACGCTACGGCGTGACTTCGGCAAGTGCCGAAGTCACAGTACGTGACCTCGGCCCGCGCCGAGGTCACGTACATCGGCANCCGTCAGGTAGCTAGTGAGATCGGTTCTCGTGCCAGCCCTAAGGGACTAGAGTGTGGTGCTTTTGAAATCAAGCATCTGGCTTGACCCAGGAAAACACTCTCCCGTCAGGTAGCTAGCGAGATCGGATCTCGTGCCGGCCATAAGGGAATAGAGTTTTTTATTTGATGAGGAGCAGCGCCACTTGATGAGGTGACACCAGCTTGATGAGGTGACGCTACTTGAGGAGCCACTTGATGATGTGGCCGACTTCAAACCAAGGGTTGGCCGAGGTCAGGCCTCGACCAAGTGTTGGCCAAGGACTGACCTCGGCCAATTATATTATTATTATTGTTTTTTTTTTTTTAAATTTTGGACGAGGACTGACCTCGACCAAACTTGACCAAAAACTTGGCCGAGGACTGACTTCGGCCAAATTGGAGAGTTTTTGACCGACCATCAGCGAATTACATGTTTTTTGCGTTACCTCGACCAAACTTGACCGAAAACTTGGCCGAGGACTGACTTCGGCCAAATTGGAGAGTTTTTGACCGACCATCAGCGAATTACATGTTTTTTGCGTTGCACGGACTTTTCCTCTAGCTCACTGTTTCTTGCTTCCTCGCCCAGGTCGCATCTCCTCTTCTTAGTGTTGGAAGCTGAAGGCTCAGGATCTCCTTCCTTTCGCCACACATTGTCGGGTAGGCTTTGTTGATGCTGGTACTGTCCCGGACACTCAACGAATGCTGGTGCTGAGGGAAAATGCACCATTCCCATTTCCTCAGCGTGACTTAGAATCACGCTAACCGGGTGAGTAAGCGGTGTTAAGTGCCGCGGTGGGGCGAGACGAGGTCGCTCATCTCTTCCATTCGTTGAGGGTGGTTGGTTTGGTCGTGGTGCCTGGCTGGGCGGACCAGCTTTATCAGGTCGCTCACTCTTTCGTCCTTCCTCCTCATCCTTCTTTCTCCTGTCAGCCTCCTCTGCATCTGCGTACCGGTTGGCCGTTCTCATGAGTTCTTCATAAGAGCGTGGGTGATGGGTGTTCAGTTGTTTGTGGAAATCGCTTGACCTCAGTGCTTGGATGAAGATGAGAACTGCTGCCTTCGAATCGAAGTCATATACGTTGTTGACTTCTTTTTTCCATTTGCTTAAGAAGTCTCGCAGGCTTTCTCCCTTATCCTGCTTTACCCCACCGAGATGTGAGAATGGTTTCTTATGTTGTATACTCCCGGAGAAATAAGACAAGAAACTTTTGGATAGCTCTGCAAAAGTCTGAACTGATCCGTCTGGGATTGTGTTAAACCAATCTTGAGCAGTCCCGTCCAAAGTGGACAAGAACGCTCTGCACATTATGGCATCGCTTGCCCCAATCATGACCATGGCTGCCTTGTATCTTGTCATATGGGTACGCGGATCTGAAGTGCCAGTGTAGGCCTTGATGGTGGGTAGTCGAAAGTCTTTTGGAAGAGGAACTTCCATTATGTCAGGAGAGAATGGAGCGACCATTCTTACCTCCGGTTCTGGTGAGTGTTCTCTTGCTACTACTTTCTTTTCCAAATCATCTATCTGCCTTTGGAGTCTTTCCATCAGGCCTTCCTGTAGTGTTTTGTGTCTAGTGGAGTGACGCGGAGTCAATCCACCAGATTCGCCCATCCTTTCTCCGGATGGTCGTTTGGTTACTGCCTTTCCTGCTTGGGCACGGGGACCTCTATTGGAGGATCCTTGCACCCCCAGCCGATCTCGGATAGATCTAGAAGCCGTCGGTCGGTCTCGAACAGATCTGGAAACTGGTTGAGTTCCACCTTCCTGTCGTTGAGTTCTGTTTTGCCTCGGAGATTGCACTTCTTCCTCCAGAGGGGGTGGTGGCGGTAAGATCTGGCCTTGCATTCCTGCGACTAGTTGGGCCATCGTCGCCGCCGCCTGTTGGATGACCTGCGCTGCTGCCTGAAGGTCCACCACCTGGGCGGGAGCAACAGTAGCTGGGAGGGGAGTACGGCCACCACCATGGTTGTCGTTGAGTTGGGTACGGAGGTCACCTTCTCTGCGGTTGTTGTTGTTGAGTTGGCTGCAAAGGTCACCTCCATGGTTACTGTTGAGCTGCTCATGAAGATCACCCGAGGGGTGACCCTTGTTCACCTGACTCGGTGTGTGCGAGCTGTTGGATCCAGATGCCATTGATAGTGATGAGATGAACTGAGTGGTTTTTTGATTTTGTGATTTTAGCCTGAGATATGATCTCGGCTCTCAACGAGAGCACCAATGACGGTAATAATGTGTTTACCGGTATATTATTTGAGTAATGTTTGAATATCTGAATACAATGTTGAGTGTAGTGCTCAGTGTACAATTGAGTTCAGAGTGTATTGAAGTTCAAGTGTCGTCAGAAGTGTAGTCAGAAGTCCCCCCTCACTATGTGGTTGTGAGTCTTCTTATTCCTTTCAGCTTAGTAACGGAGCATTGATGAGGAGTTGACCGTTGGACATCAATACCTGAGGTGTTGAATGCTGAGGAGCTGAACGTCTGTCATCAAGGCTGAGGAGCTGAGGTGTTGAATGCTGAGAAGCCGAACGTTGGCCATCAATGCTAAGGAGTTGGACCGTTGCGCATTGATGCTGAGGAGTGAGGTGTCTTGGGTAGTTTGGACGGCAACTGCCTCGGTCATGACAACGATTTCGGGTCGGGTACCCAATTACCTTGTCACATATATAATCCATCAGCTCCTTTATAATATAAAAAAGGTCACATCTTCTATTAATATTCAAGTGTGTACAACAAGTAAATTATACCCCTATGCATTACTCACAAATTGCACAAGAAAGATAAATTTTTTATTTTTAAATTGCACAAGAAAGATAAATTTTTTATTTTTATTACATCATTTTAGCTTATAAAATATTTTTTTTCTTAAGTTAAAGATTTTAATTAGTTAATATTTTTAAATCATGTAATTATATATGATACCATTATCTTTTTTTTTTAGGGTTTAGGGTTTAGTCACACTAACACTCGAACCCACTCACATCATCCATGTGGGAGTGTAAACTAGGACAACAGATGCCACTAGACCACATGCCTTTGGCATACCATTATCTTATTTATTTATTTGTGGGTATTAAACACACACATAAAGATAACCAAATACATGAATCTAACTTTCCCTAAAATAATATAACATTCCTTGAACCAAACCACAGGGAAAAGAAACAAATATATATATATATATATATATATATATATATATATATATATATATATATATATATATATATATATATATATATATATTAGAGTTCATGGTGCCAATCGCATCTTTCCGTGCCGTTGGTACGGTTTACACCACTAGTGTTAACAAAATACACTACTCAATATTAAGAAATGCACAACACAAATAAACATAAATATGCACTATTAAGTACGCATCACCAGAAAACATACCAAGTATGTAACCGTCAACAAAACAGCTTACGAAAACGATGTATTACTTAAGACGTTTATTTGAAACAGAGACAATGGTAAAAATATGTAGTAAACGAAGACAGGCGTCTTAGGTTTGCACTTCTTACTGGATTGATTGTTCAGCACTCATAATATATCTTACAAACGTTAACATGGGAAAAGGGATATGATTCCTAGATTATTTATATTACACTTCCATGTGGAGTGTGAAGTATAATTCACCACTCACAAGACCAAAAGGAATCTGCAGAATACTTATATATAGATAGATAGATAGATAGGTGAGGATGGATGCAAATTGCAGGCAGATTTGAAGTATAATATATCTTACAAACGTCGTATTGGGTATGATTCCTAGCTTATTTATATTATTACACTTTCATGTGGAGTGTGAAGTATAATTCACCACTGACACGACGAAATGGAACCTGCAGATTACTTATATTTAGATATAGATAGCTGAGGATGGATGGGAATTGCAATGCCCGCAGGCAGATTTCACGGCATGGGGATGGGTTCAAAGAACAGATCCACAATGCGATTCTTCATCTCATCTGGGCGGACACCAAATCCGTCTCCATGCTGGTATATAAATTGAGCAATTCGAGGAAGATTCGTGGCTGTTCTCCTAAACTCTTTGAGAAGGGGACGATCCATCCTCACTAATTCCGTGTTCAGTTTCTTCCACGTTTCTGCAATTGAGCCATTGATATACTCCTCAGCTTTCTCTTCTGAACATCCACTTTCACGCATATAATACTGGATTGATTTCGGAATATCTCCCCTCAGCATCTCATCCTATTCAACAACATAACATCACCAAATTAATCATATATGTTTTCAGGAAAGAAAAGAAATTAATTAAAATAGTAATTCATGTATGTACCGGGGAAGTTCCCAAGTCATTTGCAAGACGAAGAATCATGGAAGAGCTGCGAATGATTCCAGGATATTGTTCCAAGTGTTTCAGATCTTCAATGCTAATGGGATTTGTAATGCAAAAATAAGCATGCATTAACAGTAGAGGGCCAGCATTTGTTATGAAGGCAATGTCCAGGTACTCATTCAGGCTTGGAGTATATCTACCCAGATTCCACTTCACTTCCAATAAGTAGAATTTGCAGAGATTTGCCCACTGAAATATATATGTGCAATTATACACATATAAGATTAATCAAAATAGTAATATATATATATTACACATTCTCTCACTTTTACTTCATTTTCTACTTCTCGCTGGCATACTTTCATTGATCCATAAAAAAGTTTGCCACAGTTTTTATTCTTTTATTTTCTGTTTCTTCACTAAAATCCCTAAGTTTTACTCCCATAAAGTACACTTATCATTATTTCTAGAATCAAGAAAGCTTAATTAACTGGTTAATATTACTGATCTCTGGTTTAGTTACTGGCAGTGAATAATATATGGATTACCTGTTTTCTTATGTTTGTAATAATGCTTAAACCTTGGTCTTTCAGAACATCATAACCCAGTTCATTCATGGAGTTGAAAATGGCTAGAAAACAAATCTTCATATACTCTGGAAGTACTGTCTCAGCTGCATTTACATCCCATCTATATATGAAGTATGCAGCAAAAAGTGCCTTAGTCCCTGTAAAAATAAAAGCATTCCTTGAACCAAAATAAAAATATAAGCTAAGAGACAAACCTCTGAACAACATCAGTGAAGATCTCCAGTTCATCCAAGGCTCCGTAAACATCATAAAGGTCATCAAGAATTGTTATCAGTACAGCGAGCTTAGTTGAGATCTTTCTGCAGTATTCGAACTGAGGATCAGGAGTGAATCCCACAGCCCATAAGAAACCCTCCACCAATCGGTCCCTAGCAAAGCTCATCTTTTCCGCTAGACGGATATCTTTATTCCACCTATAATATTATGAAAAGTTAAAAAACAAAAAAGAAAATTCTTTGATTTCTTCCATCTTGGCAATGGCAAGGCTGGTAGCTAGCTAGCTAGATTGATCTAATTAATTAATTTGTCTAGGTTGTATTAAGACAAAGTGTATATATGCACATGCACTCACTTGGACATTTGCTTTAATTCCTCCAAATATTTGGCTTGAACCATATTGTAGTCCAGTTTAGCAAACTCCAATAAAACTGGCTTCATGTTGTGTCTCTTTTCATAAACGGATATGAACCATCTTGCTTCAAACCTCTGCATCCTCCAGTATAGAGGCATTTCTAGAGCATGCTCCACCAAATCTTGATCTAATACGTTCATGTTTTGGATTTCTCTAAGATGTTTAGTGCACAAATGTTGGGCTGCTTCCATAATGCTCTCACCCTCCATGCATAGGTATGTTGCTTCGTACAGACTAAGGATTCCCTTCGTATCCTCGCTCAAGCTTCTCTTAAATTTTCCTTCTTCGTCCATGAAACCACAGAAAACCTCTGTAACAAAAACAAATACCCATGTTAATACGTACGAGGTTTAATTATATATATGTTTTACTGTTTTTATTTCTGTGGAGTGGGTGCGTGGGTGTTCAAAGTAGGTACCTTGAGGGACTTTGTAGCCGTGCTGTCTTAGCAGCCGGAAATGCAAAGCAGTAGCATATAAATCTTGATCACCATTACAGCCGAAAGAGGTGTATATATGCTCCAAAACATGCTGTATTTCATCCTCAAAATGATAGGATACGCCCAGTCTTTGCAGGAGATCCACAAGCTCAAGCTTTTCCAATGGATCCATATTTTCGTCCACCATTTTCCTCACACCTTCTTTTAGCTCAGCTGCCCGTTTAGAGAACTCTTTTTCCTGTAATAGTAGAATACATTCATGCATCAGATAAAACATAAAGAAAATTAAAAACGCCATCTAATCTGTATCAGTACGACGAGAAGAATAGGCCGGAACCCTATGAAAAAGAAAGCATAATAACATTAATATAAAATCTTGATTTCATGTATGCCTAGCTTACAGTGTAGATAGCGGTTCGAGATTGCACATAATCATCATCCCAGATGCTTGGTTTATAATTCCCTGATCTCCTATTACCATTATACATTTCTTACTTATTTTGGAAAGTGGACTGGACAGACTAAGTAATACGAAAATGATTTGACTTAGCACTAATAGGCAGATGGGTGATGAGTACAAGAGTATAGGAGAGTGGGCTTATATAGAGAGACTAGAGTAAACGCAATTTCGCAGCCAACTTGCTTAACCCATTTAAAAATCGTGTTATATATAATTCCGGCCCTCAGCTCCTCTATAAAATAAAAAACGTCACATCTTTTATTTTGTTTAGATAATTGATAAATTTTCCTGTCTGATCTTTAATTGATTTGTTTGTTTTTTGAGCCAGTAGAACTCTGAGCCACACGTAATTTCCTAATTTAGTATACTGTAGTACTATGATATTAAGACGACCGACATTTCAATTCTGTTTTCTTCAGAGAGACAAGAACCCCAACTTCTCGTATAGGAGAGCAACTTAATACTAATAGACCACATGATTCTTGGGAACAAGAGAAATTTGAGGTTTATATATATATATATATATATATATATATATATATATATATATATATATATATATATATATATGTGCGCGTGCGGGTGGATAGCTCCTGTGTGGTTGTGCGGTTGAATGAGAACAATTGATTTTGCTTAAATAAACGTCCAGAATCAACACTGATTAGAAAATACGCGATGATAATTTGGTCGTTTTGCATCTAAATCAAATTTAAGATACGGACAGCCTAAAGCTTTAGGTGCGTGATTTTTCTTCTTTAGGTGCGTGGTTTTCCTTCTTAGTGTGCGTGATTTGTGTTTTTAAGGTGCGTCAATTGTGAAACTTAAGGTACATACTGCATAGCTTTCCTTCTTAAGGTGTTTTATTTATGTGCTTAAGGTGCGTGTTTTGTGTATTTAAGGTGTGTCATTTTAATGCTTAAAATTAGGTGCATCATTTCTACACTAAAACTGCGTCCTTTGTGTGTTAACCGCATGGAAACTTGTCTTTGCATAGGAACCTTTCATATATATATATATATGTATATATAACGGATCAGGTGCGAAGAAAGCGTTAGGTGAAAAATATGGTCTAATCTCACCCATTGATTCAGTCCAGAACAAGGTTGTGGTATTATGATAATTTTGTGTAAATAAGTTAACTTTTTTTTTTTGTCTTTCATATTATTTCTTATTTTATCACGCTTTGAACATTTTTAAATTTAAGCCACACATAACGATATTCCTGGCTCACCACATATAAAAGCTGCGCTGGGAATTAAGCGTTACCACACTTTTATTATAACAAAATCCTAGCATCATCCTATATATATGTACGACAACAAATCAACGACCTCACCTTTGTTGCTATTGTACTACTATACGTTTTCGATTGGAATAGCGCCAATTTTATATGGTTGGCTGGTTAAATTTCGCATTATCTTTTTAAAATATATTTAAAATGTGTATTATTTTTTTGTGACAAAATAATTTCATAATGATTATTTGAATGTGTAAATTATGTAATATTATGTGCAACGTGTTCAAGTGACAGAGTATTTGTAAGAGTCAAATTCGTGATAATTCTGCCTACCCAGTCACCCCTTTTGAAGCTAAAAGTTGTACTCCGTATTATTTAATCAAATATTAAATACAGTGTTGTTTATTTAGTATTAATATTATTGTTGTTGTTGTTTTGCGGGAAGATTTCATTAGCAGTGTAGTAGAGAATATAATTTTTTTAATTATTTTTTAGTTACTGAATGGATGGTAAAAAGACAGAAGGAAACAATTGGTTTTGACTTTTCGTTTCCATCTATCGCTGATTCAAGCATACACATGGCCATAAGGGTAGACGGCAAAACATTGCGTCATTCATAATGGAGACGTAATATTACATTAGAGGTAATACCAGCTGAGATTTTTCGACTATTCACTATTGTGATTTATTTAAAAAGTCATATATTTAAACTTTTGTTTGATTTAAGCCCTTAACTACTAAATGTTACCTTATTAGGTTTTTCCGTTATTTGTCTCTCAAAATGAGGGGTAAAATGTCATTTCTTTAAATTCACTCTTATTAATACATTCCACCTTTAAAATGTAGAATGAAATCCCTAAAATTACAAACATGAATAATCTGCAAGGAGTGAAAATTATGTGCCGCGAATATACTCAAATTAAAGTAATTTACTCAATTATTAATACCTACCTTAATTGCATAATAAACTTCAAGAAGAGGAAGAGAGAAGAATAAAGAAAAATATTTCACCACTTGTTGAGCATTTTAATTTGATATTAAAAACTCATGATATGCACAAGGACAACTTCAAAAACCCAAGAGAACATTATTCTTCAGACAAAAATATAAAATTTAGAAGAAGTAGTTACCAAGCTTAAAAAAATCGTGCAAGCAGCCATAGAGAAAATAAGCCGCTAAAATCAAACAAATTTGTGCTCAAGCAATGAAGTGCTTCTAAATGTGCTAAGCAATGAATCTCCATCAAGTAATAATAATAAATAAATAAAGGCCTAATGCACTTTTTAAATCAATTTTAATGTTTTCCAAATTATTTTTAGAAAATGCATCTCCATCAAGATAATTATTTTTAAAAAAAATGCAAATTAAACATTAATTTTAATATTTTCCAAATTAGTTCATATTACCCCCCAAAAAAAATCTATATTTGTCAATTGATTCTAAAACAGTCCTAAAATTGAATGGAAAGGTTGTTCAAATAAACACTCAGGGAATTGAAGAACATCATATCATTTATATTTCCGACAAAGCAATTACTATAAGATATGCAGTTGGACAAGAGCTACTAAAAGCTCACCAACCATCAATCATCACGAAATCCCTGCAATTCTCTGACAAAATGACCCAATTGTTTTTTTTTTTGACAAGAACAAAATGACCCAATTGTTAAACAAGTAAAAACAATGGAAAAAAGTAAACAAAATTGATCACTCCAGCCAGTTCGTGATAAATTAAACTATAATCTTCGGAAACAAATGAAATCTTTTTGTGACCGGTATACAGTAACATTCAATTTCTTTAATTTACGAGAAAGTTACATAATTCTTTTGTGACCAGTACATAACACTGATGCAATGACATTCCATTTCCTTGATTTTCAATTCCATTTTATGCTTTGCAGATTACCACAAAGCAAGGAAGCAAAGCCCTGGGATCCAACAAAAAGAGCTCTTCAACGTTTGAGTAAAGGCCTACTTTCCCAGCCAATGAATCAAACCCAGATTGGCCTGCCAATTCTTCAACATTCTCCAGTGGTCTGTGCACTCTCCCAGCAATCACTCTGCACACTATCAGTGCCTTCCTCTTAGCTTGGTTTCCACAGCTTAATTCAATGTCTTCAAGTGCTCTACTGCTAGTAGAAGCTGTGAAAACTCCAACCCCTCCGTTGATTTCCTTCTTGATTATAAAACCGCGTCTCAGGATCTGGCAAACGTTGCATTTCTCCGAGGTACAAAGGCTCGAGGAGTCATTTGCGCCGAGGTTGCATTCTACGGTTGTGCCGTGGAACCTTAACAGCTCGTTCCCATCTGCTAGGCAACGCGCGTGTTTCTTGGCTAGTTTGCTGGCTTTGATCTTCACCCGTTCGCGATACTCTTCGAATTCAGCCAGTGTTTTCTGCATATTGTGCACCTTCAGGATCCTCTCGATCCCATTGCAATTGGTAGTGTTGTCGGACTTTGTTGCCCAGCTGGTTCTGCAGATCATTTCTACAATGTTCCTTGATGAGTCCCCTTCAACAAGCTGTGTAACTGCAATCAAATCATAGATGAAATGCACGTTTTAACTTTCAAGAATCATAGATAGATGAAGCTTTGAAGTATGGATTAAGTGACTAAGCATGTTGATTGTTCAGTTAGTATTACAAATTAACCCAAACCAGTTGGTAACCACAAGGTTACAAATTCGACTACCAACAGGAGAATACCTCCACTACCGCCAAAAGCTATAGCTTGTGGCAGAGGCCCCCAACACCAACCAGTCTTAAATGCTAATAGATTTTTGCCCGGCCTTTGCTCAACAATTCCCCTTCCCAGTATCAACCAATCTTAAATGTTATTGCTATGACTCGACTGATACCACTTGTTAGGATAAGTGTTTACCACTATGCCAAAAGCTCTAGTTCGTAGCAAAGGTTGGTGTAACTTTATTTTCTCATACCACCACATGTTTTTGAGACGTTGGGTGTTGGATTTTGACCCTTTAAATTCTTTACTGATCTCCATCCAACAATCTTCAAGCTACCGAGTGCTAGACTTGGCCTTTACCAGCCTCCGCCCAACAGGGCGGGAGTTCTTGAAAACATCAATATATAATTTGTGTTAGAATGATGGTCTTACCAGCATGTTGGGAAAGGTGATGTGATTCAACAGCATCCCATTTTGAGAATTGCTCACCACATTTATGGCAAGTCAAAGCCTGAAAACCATTGTAATCACCTCCACAATTAGGCTTAGGCCGGGGCCTAGGCCGAGGCCGGACAACTATGCCACCAAATCCAGATCCTGTCCTCTTTGAAAGGCTACCAGACGACCCTATTCTCATGGGGCTGCCTAACCCTCCAGGCCTCTTGGAGGGAGCCACCTGGTGCCCTCCAGGGCCAGGAGTCCCAGGCTTAAGCGTACCCACAAACGGTGAACCTGAACCACCACCGCCGCCGCTAGCGCCACCACACCCGCCGCCGCCATCTTGGAAAGGATAGCTCGTAATCTTGAGCTCACAGGTTGAATTATTAAGAACCACCTCATGAACAATTGGATTCAATAGCTCACTACTCCCAATAGATCTTGGGCTTTGCAGTTGTGGATTCTCGGTGTGCCTCTTGCTCCCATGAATCACAACATCCTTAAGATTCGCAATCGACCTCGAACACCCTGACCGAATCGTCGTACTCTTCCTAGTACTCGTCGAAATTTTCCCCAAATTTCTCCCCCCTCCATAATTCGGGTCATGAACCTCTCCCACCTCTGATCTGCAATTCAATGACTTCTTCAAGGAAAACCAAACCGCAGCTGGCATCTTTTTCTCCCTCTTTTTCAAACCTTATTAAAGCCCTTCTGCAGGCCTCAAACTTCACAAATCTTGAAAACATTAGATAGAGTTGAATGAAGAAGAAAAACAAGTTTTAGGCCATATTTTTTTTGCTTGTTTAACTTGGAAAGTATTCATAGTCGTAACCTGCAGTTACATTGCCTTCCTGCGCCAGGCCATAAATGAATGTATATGACAATATGTAGAGAGAGCAGTCCATTTTAATTTATGGAAACTTCTTTCAGTAGATTTATTGCTTCGAACTTCCATGCACTGACCCGGCCAGTTCATTGCGCATTTAATGTTGATGACACATTAAATTCTGAAAAATATATTCACCATTTAGGACATCAGAATGAACTAATTAATGCATATATATTATTTGCATCGATCATGTAAAATTTTAATGATGTATGTTCTTTTTTACGTACAAATAGTTATAGTATAGTGTCTACGTTTTTATATTATAATAAGCATATTTGATGTTTTCGTGTATAAGAAAACAGATATATATTAGTCTGGAGTGATACCCTAATTTTATTTCATTAATCTAAAAATTTTGGGTGATGCTTTTAAAATCCAAATTTAGATATGTTTGAGTTAGATCAGATAAAATTACTTCACGTTAGTTTGGGTATACTCAAAAAAATTATTTAATTTAAAATGTTGTTATTGATTTTATTATTTGAGTATTAATATTTTTATATGGCATCACACTAAAAATAACACAAAATACTAACAAATTAGCTAATCAAGAGAGTTTTGAAAATTAAAATAATTTTATTATGAAATATATTTAATAGCTAATAATAATTTATTCAATATTTATAACAAAAGTTAGGGTTGGTTTGAGTTTTTGGGTCAGATAAAATGTTAACAAGTAAACCTGATATATGATATACCATATATAATACTTTAAAATATCCGAACTGATCTGATTACTATTTGGATTAATTCAAATTTAAAATTCGGTTCAGATTTTGAATAATGTTAGTTTTAATAATCTGAATTATACTCTCCTCTTGTCATCACAAATTAAATATAATAGATATAGGCATTAGTATAGGATAGTAGTAAGTACTTGATCTTAACAATAATTTTTAGAATGTCTAAACTTGATTTCCAAACTCTTTAAATAATGTATAAAAAAATATAGAGGTATTAGTAGGGGTAAGCACTTTATATGAGAGATCTTACTTCTAATTTAATTGGGAGATATTTAATGGCAAAGTAGAAGAAGTCCACAATATGCAAACATGGTACACTGCCACAGGTAGTAATTAGAACAGCCAGCCAATTAATAACTTTTAAAAAAAAATTATAAAAATATCTGTCATACCATGAAAGAATGAGTTTGTGTTGATTTAAGGACAATGATCAACATCAATCATTAATTAACTTTTAGAATAAATCTCCTTGTATCCTCAACCAATGTCTGATTTTTCTTTTCTAATCTTGAATTTAGGTAAAATAATATAATAATTAAATAATTAAGTAATAATACATTTACTTTACTTTTTACATTTTTTTAAAATTTATATATTCTCTTGACATGATTGATTTTTAATGTAAAATTAAGTCTATAAGTAATTGACTTATATTCAATTATAAATCATAATGCGAGGAAGGAAACACAATGGTTTAAACATGGTTGAAAAAATCACTATGCGCTTCTCGAGCGTCCGCAGTGCCTAGCGGTGCCCAGCGTCTAGGGTGCCTAGATGCATGTATATATATATGTGTGTGTATATATATATATAATAAAAAATTTTAAATATTTTTAAGACTAATAATTATAAATTATTTAATATATAATTTAATAGTTACTACTAAAATGTTAAATATTAATCTAAATATTAAATATTAAGTGACCTAGGCGACTGTCTAGCCGGTCGGCCAGCTAGACCACCGATTATGGTAATACGCTAGGCGGCCGGCCGGCCCCTAGCGCCTAGGGGCGGGATTTTTGCAACAGTGGATGTAAATGGTAGAGATAGAGGGTGTATTAATCAGAATAAAACAATCTCCAACTATTATGTAAAAACGAAGTGCCGAAAAATCGAACTTCATTGAAAATAATCCAAATAAAGTAATATTATAGTCTCAGTTTAATGTAATATATTTCCGTTTCTTTGATGTGTTATATCGATTACTGTAAATTTGCATAGTTGATATATCCATAAACATAATCCATTAGATTTACAGGAAATATATATTAATTGAAAAATTAATCTTGCAAATCATTTTACTTGCCATTTCAAGAAAAAAAATCAAGTGTCAACTTTATATATATTTGGCATTTTGGCATCCATATTCTATGTACACATACTGAGATTGCATAGGTTAAAGATTACATGTAGTGTTAATTAGAGGAATGAGTTGAGGGTCCAACATGTAGTGTGTTGTGTATGTATGTAGCCTCAATTAATAGATGCTAACATTTTAGTTACTATGCTAAAATAATGTTCTTAGGATCAAGTTTGTCTTGTGATTCTAATCGATCCGATCGGTTGAAACTAAGAAAGTTAATAGGCCGCTCCCATAAAATAGAACTTATTAGAACTTTTTGATTATCAAATCAACTAATTGATCAACTCGGCTCGTTGCCCCCATAACGACTTGTTTCTTTCATTTATAGAAATATGAATAGATAGATAACAACCACTCTAATTTAAGAAGATGGCCCCCTAAAGTCTTCAATGTCTAACTACCCCTTGCTATACTCCACCTTATCCGCCTTAATTGGCAGTTCCCCAACATTGACTCCATTTACTATACTACTTTTCAATCTTTCAATTATGAGGTATAATGAATTTAGCACAGTGCTACTTTCTAATCTCTAAGGAATACAGTAGAGCAATTACATATATAGCTTACCAATTACTTTAAGTTATTGGGATAAACACATCATTCTTTATTTTTTATTTTTCCAGATGAAATTTAACAATAAGTAGATTTCAAAGTTAATCGAAACTAGTGTGATTGCATTGAATCATTGGACTATATATAGCCAAGCAAGACTTCCATGGATG
The DNA here is from genome assembly GCF_003576645.1 of Ipomoea triloba. Lineage (NCBI taxonomy): Eukaryota > Viridiplantae > Streptophyta > Magnoliopsida > Solanales > Convolvulaceae > Ipomoea > Ipomoea triloba. The sequence goes on along the minus strand of NC_044924.1, from coordinate 3,441,035 downwards.
TTAATGGGTGCCAGCTCTGATTAATAAATAGAGGAACCTGGACCGCTAGCTATCTCTTTCTCTCACATGCACACAGACATATATGTGCACCAAAATATGACATGGTATAAATTCCCTTACCTCTACAAAAAACAATGCATGATATCATTAATGAGATCTCACATTAAGGTACATGTTGTGTAGGCAAGATTAGCGGAAAAAACAAAAAGGGACGATAAGATAATTGAAGAACGACGAACAAAAAGAAGAAATTAAATTCTAAATCTAATAGTGACAATTCACTTGAAATCGGAATCAACTAACTCATCATAAATTAATATGGAAAATGATTTATAGTAATATATGTAACAAAAAATGATTAATAGTATGTAAAAAAAAAAAAAAAAAAAGGAACAAATTGGGATGTGTACCTACAATTTTTTTCAATTTATAAGTTTAAATTGGTTTATTATATATGGACAATTAGTCTCATTTATCACCTTGTGATCATTTGTTAACTAGGATCAAGATGAGTTTTACTCAAAATACATTTTGGAATAATAGACAAACTTTTTTGCCAAAGACCTTGTGTCTAGTGGCACCCGGTTGCACCCCATATGGGAGGGAGGCGATATTGGCTCTTTGAGAAAGTAACTATGAATAGATACTACATTGTAACATAGTTAATAGTATTAAAAAAAAAACAAAAAAGACAAACTTTTCTATAAATTAAAGTGTAAGATTTTTATTTCCAATAAATTTAATCAAGATATTATTAGAGGGTTATGGCCCTGAAATTTATTTGAATATGGTTAACATAATAGTTTAATATTATACGATTGGGCCAAATTGAGGAAAAGTTAAATCTACATCTAGATGAATTGGGCCAATTGGTTTGAGGGCCCATTTCATCTGCTCCCGTTTTTTTTTTTTTTTTTTTTTTTTTGTTTTTTTTTTTATTTTTTATTTTATTTTATTTTTAATTCCCTTGATATAGTTAGTAGTTACAAATTTACAATCCAGAAATTAATTGAACTATCAATTACTGATTATACTCTCTAAAGTCTAAACTTCTGTTTATTTCTAAATAAAATTTTATATATTGTTTATTATCTTCTATCATATATTTTATTGCTGTGCATTTAGCATTTGATTTTTCCAGTGATATTGTAACTAGTAATAATAATTTAAATAGGCTTAGTAAAGACAAAATGTTATTAAGAAGACTATATATGGCACAATAAACAAAGAAACTTTGAGATTATAGTAAAGTTAAAATTATGGGTATATATATATATGATTATATAATGAATATACAGTGCTTCTCTTTGAAGCAAAGTGGCCTGGGAACCTAATACCTCCCATCTGGAAGATGCAGTAACATGCAAGCGAAAGTGACTTTGGAGTTTGGAATATAAGCATGCATGCAAGAAGATGAATTCACTGAGCAACCCCATCCAAATTGGTCTGGTCTAGCTATTGGCTTAATAAAGTATCAAATTTGGCTTCTAATGAGAACGATCTATTCACTTTCTTGGTTTAATTTGAGTCGGTTAGCACCTATAGGCAATTTAGACTGATTTACCTTCTTGTAGTCTTTTTCCGGCTAGAGTCACAAAATCGGATTTACCAGTTCACAGAAAGTGGCTGCGGGTTTTTTCTCGTCACACACAAAAAAAAAAATGGATTGACTAAATTCTGATCTGAGCTGTTCATGCTTTTGAATTCCTGCTGCTGTTGATGATATTGATACCCTGCTTTCCTTGCTCCGTGTGGAAAAGCATCCCAACATAACAAGCTAAGGAGAAGCCAAGTTAAAGCAGAATAAAGAACTCTTTCAGGACAAAGTTCACCTTTTTCTCCATTTGCACAGCTAATCTTCCCATATTTATAATACTAACCTGCATGAAGTCTCACTTTATTCTGATTCTCCAAGCTCAAACCAAGTTTAAAGTATATATATAAGCCAAGAATGTGGCCCATGTTTATAATACTTGTAGTTCAAGAACCACTACATCTCTTCAGATCAATCCAGGCTCTGTGTAATGGCAAAGATGGCTAAACAGACAGGCATTCTTGTTTGTCTTCTGATCATGATTTTGGACATTGCAGCTGGCATCCTCGGCATTCAAGCCGAGGTAGCTCAGAATAAGGTATGTGGTTCAATTTTGTTTTGCCTGGCCTCAAATCATTAATGACACTTTGAAGCAGCAAGCTAACCATTTTAAGGATTTATGGAACAGGTTAACAACTTAAAGGTGTGGATATTTGAATGTAGAGATCCTAGTTACCAAGCTTTTAAGCTGGGGTTAGCTGCAACTATACTCCTGGTTCTGGCACAAGTCATTTCAAAGTTGCTTGGTGGCTGCATTTGCATCAGATCCAGGGAAGAACTTGACCAATCCTCTTCCAACAAACAACTTGCTTTTGCATCTCTTGTCTTGCAATGGTTTGTCTTAATTTCATGCTTATATATCTGCTTTTTTTCCACTATCCTGGAGCATGCACTGAATAAACCCCGCCTTGTGACCCTAGCTAAACCAGTGTGCACTAGATAAACCTCTCCTTAGCTAAACCAGTTTAGACTGCTCATAGTTGACGGACTCAATTACCAAGAAGGTTGTTTATAGCTGACTGGCTCAATTACCAAGAAGGTTAATAGGCTGCTTCCTTCGTAGTTACCAGGCCAACAACCTAACCAAATTGGCTAAGGTTGCCCCGTATGTAACCTGCTTTAAACATTATAGTTGATGACTAATAGCATTTTGGTTGATAATCAGGCTTATCTTCGTGATTGCATTCTCAATACTGGTGATGGGAACACTGGCAAACTCGAGATCAAGAAAATCTTGTGGGATTTCACATCAGCACTATCTGTCAGTGGGAGGGATACTGTGCTTCATACATGGACTCTTCTCAGTTTCCTATTACATTGCAGCAACTGCCGCAGTTCAAGAGGAGAAGAAGCTCAATCAACAAGGAGGCCACGCCTGATATATCATCATTTCACCATTCATCAATTATATATAGTGCTTTCATTTCATTTTCCACAAGTGTCTGCTGCAAATTCTTTATTGGTTTTGTTTGTTTAATTGCCAACAAGTCATATCATGATTGATAATTGTCCCACCTTTATTAATAGAGAAACTATTTGATGCACTTTCAGTACATAGATACTATACACTTAATACAAAATTGAGGCTCTTAGTTCAGCAGGGGGGCTTAAATCCCATGTATTTCCCTGTCCTGTAATCTTCCCAGACATCAATAACTCCAAAACTAGTTATCAGAACAGTACTCAAAGCCATCACTGTTCCAACAGAGAACACAATCAGTGATGCTCTCCCATGTTTTTCTATTGCTCTTTGAACCACAACGAGCCCAATAAGCGATGCGACGAAACAAATGCTGGATAAGATTAGGGCACTGTTCACTTGCTCCATTCCCAGTAGAAGGTATTCCACTGCTGACATAGTGGAGGAGAAAAACACCATGAATGAACACGTTGCCGATGTGATCTGCAGCGAAACAAAGTATTATTAGGTTTTCTGAATTCTGTGAAATCGAAAATGGCTAAAAGAAAAGGCAGTGTGGAGGGAATAGGGAATGTTTACTTCAGGGGCTATTCCAACTTGGATTAGGAGAGGACTTATGAGCATTCCACCACCAATGCCAAACACTCCACCCAAAAGCCCAGCTAGAAAGGCCATCATGGGGAAAACAAGCCTGTTTGACAGTCCTTTTATACCTTCACCTGCCTCTTCCTTGAATAGATTGAAGAAATTTAGAAAATGAAAACCTCATGACCACACAAGATGGAACAACTAATTAATGCTGCTTCTTAATTGGAATATTAAAGAAGATGGATTGGGTTCTATTTAAGCACCTGTTCTTGGGAAGCTGAAGAGGATTCTTTGGCAAACAGGATCCATGCTGTAAAAATCACAGCAAGAGGTATTTGGAGTGATGAGATGAGCCAATACCCAACTCCACAAGTTTCAAGGGGAATAATGCCCTGCATAATGTCCCAAGTACTTCTGGTTACCACAAAGTCCAACACCCTGCCTCTCGAAAATATATTGGTATAAAGAAATAAAGGTGCACATTCGTTTGATCCTAAACAAGTGGTATCAGAGCCGGTTTACAAGTTCGAGTCCTAACAATAGTAACAACTGTGCTATAGCTTTACTACACTTTCTGATATTGTTACCACTTGCCACCTTTTTTCATTTTTTGTCTCCTGATACAGTCTGCCAAAATGAGTTCTACTACATGTATGGCTTAAAATATAAAGCTCTATTTGCAGGGTTGCAGCAAGTCTGCGAGATGTCATTTTCCAGCACATTGTTTAATCTAGGTTATTCATAGTACAGACAAAGGTTTAATCACGTGCCTAGGCTCCACACAATTTTGTTGCCTCTAGTCCAAACAATCATGGGAGAAAAGGCTAGCTACTTGCTTAAAAAAGAATGCTTTTTTGATCAGATCAACAACTCTGCCAACTCATTACAAGAATATTTAACTATTTTAACCAAAAAGGATCTTTTCAAAAAAAACAAAAAAGGATTGATCTAAATCTTCATCAAGTAATCAATCAAGAAAAAAGGGATATTGATTGAGAGTATGAATATACATATATAGCTGATCTTGTGGTCTAGTGACACTGGGTTGCACTCTCATATGGAAGGCGGTGGGTTCGAGCTTCGGTGGAGTCAATATTGACTCTTTGTGCTCTTTCTACAATCATAATCTTATAAACTAGTTAACCCCACTAGTCTAATCAGCTAACGACTATCACCTATCAACTATTTAGTGGATTCACTTATCATGCAGAGGAAAGTCAGATTTTGCAGAAAGAAGACATACCTTCCCATATCGATTCCCACGAAGAATATACAGAACAAAGAAGCAAAACCAGATGACAAACAGCATCCCAAATTTCGTCCATGGAATCCCCACCCTGCAATTTCTTTTATCTTTCAACACAGCCCCTTCATTCCCATCAAAGCTCTTCTCTTCCAGCAACCCTTTCTCCACCTCTCTACCCCCACATCTCCTTAGCCCTTGAGATTCCTGTTTCCAGTAAGAAACCCCAGACTTAAACGTCTTAGTAGTACACCAAGCAAGAAACACGGCAAACAGAGCCGTTATTAGCCACTCTGGGAACACAACATTGCAAATCACCCCAATCGTCACTCCCAGCAACATGCACGGCTCCGACAACAGCGCTATATCGAAGTCAATCAAGATCTTCCCGCCTCGCTTCGGATTAGTAACGCACATGTTGCAGACAACGTTGGCAATTATGCCTCCCGTCACCATAAACGCCGAGAAACTCGAGGATGTCTTGAGATTAAACCCGGCAACTATGGTTAAAATCGGTACGTATAACCCTCCCCCGCCAATTCCGCCCGCGCTCGATATAGTTGCGGCTATGAAACAGAGGATTCCGACCAGCACCATAGGAGCTCCGAGCTTCAGATTCCCGTCCTCGGATTGGCTCACCCGGGTCCTCCATTGATGAACTGAATTCAAGAAGTGCTGGAGCTTGGAGGTTTCTGTTATGGGCTGTGTTTCTTTTGCGTTGGAGAAATTGCATGTGAGCAGAACTAGGAGTATAATCAGCCATTTCGAGATTTTAGGCCTCGCCATTTTCTTGAAAAGAAGAAAACTGATAAATCGTTTGTTTGAGTTTGGCAGAGTTAATAAGGGGAGACAGAAAGGCAATGCTGCTGGCATTTTAATATTTTAATGAACAAAGTACAAAAAGACAATGAAACAACATCATATAAATTAAACAACTAATATAATATATTAATATCTCAATGATATTAACTACCTAGCTTCCTTAGGTAGGCCGATATAGCAATAATGAGATATAAGCTGGGGTTAACTAATTGATTTGGTGAGTGACCACAGCATTTTCAGCTCGATTTCCAGTATAATCTGACAGAGTTACAAGACAAGTTTCAGTGTTTTACTGGTATCTAATAAATAAAAATTATTTATTATCCCGTCAGAATTAGCCGGTAAAGTTGATTAGAGAAAAAAACATCATAAGTGGTGACGAAATGAAATGTAATATGAAATGTGAACATATCAGAGTTCAAATTCTTTTGGATGTCTCCTATATCGAAAGGATATATGAGAAATTTTAATATGTGGTTGGCTTTGGATTTCATATTATCCACTTGCATTCAAAATCGAAATATTTTGTGGGTGATTGAGTGAGTTGTTTTTATAACCATGGAATATGCTAGCAGAATATAATACTCTAATTAATAAAATTTTAAATAGTTTTTTTTTTGTATTACTATATAAATATTTTAATGACTTAATTATTAATCTTTTTGTTAATACTTAAGTGATCCTAGTTTTGCCGGATTAATTTTAAGGTTATAGCATCTCATCTTTATGTTTGACAAGTCTAGCTAAAGAGTTATTTAAAAGTTTTGAAAATATATTACCTATTATTGTGGGAGGAAATGAGAGAATATATAGAATGGGATAAAATAGGGAAAGTAGCATTAATAATGGGAAAAATTGTTAAGACTACTGGAATTTTGACGACCCGTCTCACACCACCCGCTTCCTCTGTCTCAGCCAAAGACGAAGATAGGTTCTTCGTCTTGACGGGGAAAGGGTGGCCTAAACAGGCAACCTCACTTTATTTATTTATTTATTTAAATTTAATTTTTTTAATTTTTAATTTATTTATTTAATTTTTTAATTAATTAATTAATTTAAATTTAATTTTTTAATTTTTAAAATTTATTATTAAAAATTATTTTGAAATGTCAACTCATCGTCCTAAACGGACAACCTCGCTTAATTACACCTTTTTTAGTTCAGTGACCTAATTACGTTCAGTGACCAATTTGAACCTTATTCCTATGTTATTTACTTAGTTTGGGATTTAAATAGTTGTTTTGCTGTTTAAATTCCTACGTGCCAATTATCCGATAATATTAGTTAGGATTAGATTAGATTTAGGAGTTTTAGGTTATCTTAGGTTTTATTATTTTTGTTTATCATGTACTCAAAAAAAAAAAAAAGTGTCAAATAGGCCACTGAACTTATCGCTTTTGTGCAATTGGGCCATTAACTTAAAAAGTGTGCAATTCAATATATGATTTTTGGTTATATCTTGGGTTTAGGGTTGTTATATCTTGGGAAGTGGGAAATGTCCAGCAAAATTCTACTACTATAAATATGGCTACCATTTTAGAGTGGGTAGAGTAATGGCTTCCTGATTATCATTTTAAATGTGTTGTCATAGGTTCTAACCCTAGTGGTGGATTTAGATTTTTTGAATTAAAAATATTTAAGAAATTATATAATAGATACTAACTTATAAAGAATCATGAGTATTTTAAAAAAAAAATTAAAAATTTGAAGAACTTTTGTGATAGAAAATGATGAGTCTTGAGAAAGTACCTACATATATCACCTTATAATCCGATGTGGCTGAGAACCTATAAAAGCTAAAAAAGAAAAAAAATATATTCAAATTAAACCTTTTATTGGTCTTTTTGGGGGTTTTTTTTTGAGTTTTTATAGGTTCTTGGCAACATTGGATTGATTATAAGGGACGATGCCACGCGTGATAAGTCTAGACAATCATGATTTGATCATAGTTGAACTCTTCCAAATTCTAGAAAACTCTCAATTTATACGACAAAAATTCTTTAACTATCTATTTATTTATATAAGACAACAATACTTATAGAATTCTAGTTTGTTGTACACTTCCCAGATAATCAAAATTCCTAACAAACTACAAACAAACTAATCTCGATAAACAAAAACTCGTAAATCTAATCTAATCCTAACTAACATTATCTGTTAGGATAATTAGCAAGTTGGAATTTAAATAGCAAAATAACCTGTTTAAACCCTAAACTAAATAAATATTATAATATAAGAAAACTAATTAATTTAAAATAATAACGACACCAAAATTTATTGTAATCTCAATCACAGATGGTTCCTATGTTCGCAACAGGATTTTACTCTTTTCAAACATTATTGACTCAATAATTCAATATGACTTAGGTTCATGTCAAGTACTTTCTTTCACCTCCCTCATTATATTATATAGGGAAAAAAATGTTTATTAGGTAAAAAGTTAACATCTTCGTAATATATTAGATTGGACAGCACCCATCTTCGCCTACATCTCTTTAAAATAATACTATACTCTAATGAACATTAAATCAAGATGATCCATATAGAGTTGTAGAAGAATATATCACTTGGTAAATGTAAATTTCAGAACCATTAGGTACGTATAGATGCACCAAAAAGTGTTCGAAAATGCACCATTAGGTGTGATATATTTTTTTTTGGTGTGTGGTGCATTTCAACATTGTGTCGTGCATTTATGCATATCTATTGGTGTAATTCACACCGACCGCATGGAAAGCCATATATATATATATATATATATATATATATATATATATATATATATATATATATATATATATATATATATAT
>NC_044924.1:3352815-3430812 GCF_003576645.1 Ipomoea triloba | reverse complement strand
ATATATATATATATATATATATATATATATATATATATATATATATATATATATATATATATATATATATATATATTGTTGAATACTTGAATGTTGATAAAAAAAATCAAGTAAACCACTTGAGTTTATGGAAAGCGCCTCTAAGCTTAGATAATGAGCCAAAGACAGCCATGTTGCCTAATTAATTAAGACTATATAGTATATATAACTTAATGGCATCGTCATGGATAAACATTGGATTTTATATATATATATATATATATATATATATATATATATATATATATATATATATATATATATATATATATATATATGCACACACTCCAATCCGTATCTTGTATATATATCTCGTATTAAAATTTAAAATACATATGAAACGTCATCATCTGTTTGGCATACTCCATTCATTATTTAAGGAATAATTGTCAATTGGCTACTAAATATAACTTGGAAATGTAATTAGGTTACATATTATTATTTAAAAAAAAAATATCCAATGAAAATTATTAACAAGTAAAATCACATCAATCTAATCAAATAGCCGGTACTCTTTTTCAAATTGTTCATATTTTACTGGTTTAGATTTTTCATTCCATTTTGTTTTAGTTTGGTGGTCTAATTGAATTTCCAAGTAACCTTCAGTGACAAATTTACCTTTTATCATGTCATTTAACTTTATTTTGACCCACTATGGAGAGTCTGCAAGTCAGGAGTTCTAATTTAATATAGAACAATTTTTTTTAATATAAGTGTTTTAGTTATATATATGTTCCTGCAATTGGGAGAGAGCTTAGTTATTTAAATAGAGGTTATTATATATTAATGTTATTTGTAAATTTTAATAGTTCTATTTGGTAATCATATGAATATGGTATTTAAATATTACCATCATCATATGTGCGTAAAAAAAAAAATCAATAAGTAGAAATGGTTTAATCTCAAGATTTTACATAAGTGACATGATAACAACTTGAAACTACATTTATCATTTTAATTATTTATTTTTTTAAAAAAAAAAAGGTAGAAGAAACTTGGTTCATTTTACTAAGATCTAGGGTTCGATTTTTGTAAATGGAGTATATGTTTTGGAAGAGTGAAATTAATTTTGTTTAGTGACAATTGTATATAGATGAAAATCTAAGATGTAATTGGAGACAGTAATTAGGTAAACTTCCTTATCATATATAGTGAGCTGAGTCATATACATGCACAACATATGGACACAGACAAATATGTAGGGTAAAATTAAATGGCGTGGCAAATTCTTGTTTAATACTTTTACCAATTATATTATTGTTTTTAGGCACTAGGCAATAACTTTATTAAAATTTACATCAACAATAAGGATTTGACGTGACATAATTTGTAGGTAACAAAGACGATAGATAAAGGTGACTGTCTATAGAAGACTAGAAGTGCATGCGTATGCATTTTATTATTTACTGCACTGCACTTATCTACTCCTCAACACAATCTATTTACATTTGAAGCCAATAATGCATTACACATATTCATACTTTGAAGCTCTTGTATACATGTATACTTTGATCAGTTTGGTATCACTTTGAAAGCTATCTGGCATACTCATCATCATCACTAATTGACATCTCATTGATTGAAGCATCTGAATTTACACGGCTAGGAATGACAAACGGAGGGGCTGAGGGTACCGGGAAGCTCGTAGATAAGTTACTTAGCATTTGAACAACTTCACCCATTGTTGGTCTATCTTCGACATTTTCTTGAACACACAACAACGCGACTTGGATGCATTTAATTATATCAGGCACAGGACTTGATACACCTCTCAACATTGGATCTATCACATTTAAAGAAGACCCGTTTTTCCAATGTGTCCAAGCCTGCAACAACACTCGCATGCTATTTATGACAATTAAATTTGTTACTCAAATGCATGCGGATACTGATATTCATACTTACATAGCTCGGAAGGGATTTTATAGATTCTCCATTTTGAAAATAGCCATGTTTCTGTCCACTTATAATTTCGAGGGCTAACACCCCAAAACTATATACGTCTGATCTAACAGAAAATTGGCCATGCGATGAATATTCTGGTGCCATATATTCGCTGCAATGTGAAGTGGTCACATTACTCACACATATTACGCTAAAAATTAAATATGGTCACCACCCATCATAAAGGCAATAGTAAGTTTAAAACAGTAAAATAGCAGGAAAAGAGCAATTAATGTAAAAACTAGGCAATAATAGAAATTAAAATAAATCAGTTTAGTAATCAAGGGGTACTTACTAGGTTCCCGCAATTTGGTCTGTAGAGCCGTGGGTTTTGTCAGAAGTGAACAACCAGGCAAGGCTAAAGTTTGAAATTTTTGGATTCAAATCTGCATCTAGCAGAACATTACTAACTGTGAGATTGCGATGGATAATGCGAAGATTAGAGTCTTCGTGCAAATAAACAAGCCCTCTAGCAATGCTTTCTATAATTTTGTAGCGTCTCCCCCAATCCAAATATCCACGCTTTATAGGATCTGCATGTCAAAATTTTAACTTGAAAAGATATGGTTTCAAATTCCAAAACCAAATTCATATACCAGATTAATAAATATTTACCAAATAAAAATTGGTCAAGGCCACCATTGGGAACAAATTCATAGACAAGAAGCATTTCTTTTCCTTCCTGGCAGGAACCAAGCAACCTCACAAAATTTCTGTGTTGAAGCTTGGCCAATAAAGACACCTCATTTTTAAACTCTTGCCTACCTAGCCATGAATTTTCAGAACACCTCTTTGCAACAACTTCCAGTCCGTTTTCAAGTTTACACTGAATTATTCTCAAATAAATATAAAAAATAAAACAGTTATTGAGTCAGAAAAATAAATTTGATTCAAATTGTAAATGCTACTGACCATATTAAGGTTAATGTTAGATTTACCTTGTATACAGGACCCAAAGTTCCTATTCCCACTAGGTTTGCTTCTGAGAAGTTATCTGTTATGGTATTGAAATCATATTTAAGAGACTCCAGAGCACTAATTTTCGCATAACTATTTGCAATACTCTTCTGCATTTTCCTTAAGATGATAAAAATAAAAATAGCAAATTAGCAATCATGATAACTGATAAGTCCCACAGCAATTGAAGCTATGTTGAGGTTCTATTACAAACTACTAGACACTAAAAGTAATATGCAGATTAAAAGGAGCAGCCAATGAACTCTTTAAAAAATGACAAGGTCAAAGAAATCCACACCCAAAAAAAAAAAGAGATTCCAAAAAGCACTGAAACTGTAATAACTTACAATTAGGTCATTTAGCCAGTTAGCAACAGCTTTTTTTTTTTTGAAAACAGTTAGCAACAGCTGATTTGACTTCTATGCGTACATTTTAAAAAGGTTTTGCAAATTTGCTGTTGATTTGTCTTACACAGGCAAAAAAAAAAAAAAGCAAATTGGGAAAAAAGAAAGGCCATATAGATGTCATATCACTATATCAGTAGCTACCAATTAGCAACTAGCTAAATGACATAATTGCCAGTTTCGAGAGTTTCTTTGAAGTTTTTTGAGTTAGGGGACTCAATTGCACTATACGACTGAGTTCAAAGGTTTATTTGACCATTATCCAGTTGAAAAAAATACTACACAACATATTAGTAGCAAGATGGACAATAGTATGCTGAAGAATGAACTCTCAGACAAGTATTAGAATTTAAAAACAATATAAAACAGAGAACAGTAGCAATGAGCAAGCACATGATGTTACCTGGGATATTGATCACTACTATTTGACATCTCACTTTTTGTAAACTGGCTTGAAGCCTCTGTATTTACGTTTCCATCAATAAAAAACCCAGGGGCTAAAGGTACTGGAAGGCTCATAGATAAGTTGCTTAGCATTTGAAGAACTTCAAACATTGTTGGTCTATCTACAACACTTTCTTGAACACAAAGCAAGGCAATGTGGATGCATTTTGTTATCTCATGCACTGGACTTGAGACAGCTCTCAACATCGGATCTATCACATTTGAAGCAGCACCACTTTTAAAATGTGTCCAAGCCTGTAAGAACACCAACAAGCTTTTATTGTAAATTAAATTTGTTACTTGTGCATGTTGATACTGACATTCATACTTACATAGCTTAGAAGGTCTTCTATAGATTCTCCATTTTGAAAATTGCTACTTTTCTGACCGCTTATAATTTCCAGGACTAACACTCCAAAACTGTATACGTCTGATTTAACAGAAAATTGGCTATACAATGCATACTCTGGTGCTATATATCCACTGAAATGTGAGGTGGATAAATAAGTTGCTCCAGTAAATTGACTAATCAAATTACTTTGTGCTACATATCATCTTCCACCAATAAATTAAATTAGCTTAGTAAAGAGTACTTACTAGGTTCCCATGATTGCACTTGTAGAGCCATGGGTCTTGTCTAAAGCAAACAACCTGGCCATGCCAAAGTCTGCAATTTTTGGGTTCAAATCCACATCTAGCAGAATGTTACTAGCTTTGAGATTGCAATGGATAATGCGATGATGAGAGCCTTCATGCAAATAAGCAAGCCCCCTGGCAATGCTCTCTATGATTTTGTAGCGTCTCCCCCAATCCAAACATCCACGTTTTACAGGATCTGCATGTCAACATTGAACTTAAAAGATATTGTTTCAAATTCCCAAACCAAAGTGAAAGACATGCTTGAGAACTATTACCAAATAAAATGCTGTCAAGGCCACCATTGGGAACAAAATCATAGACAAGAATCTCCGTCCTTCCGTCCAGGCAGTAACCAAGCAGCCTCACCAAATTCCTGTGTTGAAGCCTAGCCATTAAAGCCATCTCGTTTTTCAATTCTAGATTAACTTGCCTTGAATTTTCAGACAACCTCTTCACAGCAACTAACTGTCTGTTTTCAAGTTTACCCTGAATTATTCCCAAATTAATATAAATAATATTGAGTTATATAGAAAAATAAAATTTTATTAAACTGCAACTGTTAGAAACCTTGCGTACTAAGGTTGATACTAGGTTTACCTTGTATACAGCACCAAAACGTCCTTCTCCTACCTTGTTTGCTTTAGAGAAGTTATCTGTTGCAGTTTGTATGGTAATCAATTCATATTTCAGGTGATACTCTACAGGACTAATTTCATCACCCGAGCTAGATTCTTCCACATCTTCAAATAGAAACCAAGAACAATATTTAGAGATTCAACTCATTAGTTGGTATACAATGAATCGCTGCTCATATATTGATATGAGTCTTAATAAACAATAACATCAAGCATATTGACATTTAGGTTGCTGTTTAAAGTCATTGGAACTTACTTGCTGCATAGCTTTTGGCTTTCCTTTTCTGCATTAGAAAAATGCAAATAGTAATCATGATCAGACCTGTGGCAGTTGAAACTACAATAACGATAGCTATTCGATGCGATGGAGGTGATGGAGGAGGAGGTGCAGAGGGGGGCACTTTTATCAGTGTGGCACCGAAGAAACTGCTATTCTCATAGTGAAAAAAGCAGCTAGGACATAGTACTCTTGCCCCTATCTTGCCATTACCATTTGATTTATACCATAGAGTGAAAGCAGTGCTTAGACAGTCGGTGCAATCTTGATGGGATAAGTCAGGGGTGCACTGCACATATGCATATATGGTCTGGAGGTCTGGTCCAGCTGAACTATTAGCTGCATACTTGAGGAATGGACCACCATCAGCCGCTTGTTGTCTTAGGCGGTCTACCATGTTTGTCAAATCTTCACTAAACTGAGCAGGATACAGATAACTGATGTTACTATATTGTACAACTTTAGGAGTGGTTCTCAAGGAACCTGTGATGGATTCATCGGAGTAATATATACTGCAGATGTTGTACCATTGGAATGCCTCCTTCTGATTAGGACAGCGCTGTTTAATCCTCTGAGCATTATCACTAATGCAGCTACGACGTACATCCAGTTCAACATCCCCTCTGCATAGCACAATAGTGCTAGCCCTCTCTGAATCTTGCCCAACAGAGCCCTTGTAGAATCCATATTCATTTACATTTTTTGAGAGAGATGACAAGAGTGTGTCAAGGTTCTTGCTGTATGTGCTGTCTTGAGTGTACCTCCCTCTGGTTCCACATTCATGGTATTCATGATTGGGACCTATATCCGCTATGGTTATGGAAACAAGATTTAAACTCAAGAAGATATGGAAAGCAATCCATTTCTGCAAATCCATGACTTAATCTCAAGCCCAAGATTGTAGCTGAACATATATAAAGAGAAAAAAAAAACTATTAAAAATAAATCTAGTGGAAAAGAGCATGAAAGTATCATAATGGTAGGCAAACGATGCAAACTTTACAAATTAGACATAATATAGAGCCCAATTCAACATATTTGCCAAGTTTATGACATTTGAAAAGTAAATAGAACTAGTGGTGGAAATTGGAAAACAAGCAAAATGCAAAAAGACTACGATCACAAATAATTCAAAGATATTTATTCTTCTTCTTGAATACAAATTTTGTTTATTAGGGTACTGATGAAATCCTTAAAAGTAGGGGAAAACTGAAAATTCACAGAAGCACAAATAATATATGTAGGAAGTAATAATTATAATAAACCAAGAATAATAATGTGAAAACCAGTAAACCTAAAACTGGAAAAGGGAAAAGAATTAATACCAGGGGAAACCATTTACAGAGTCAAATTCCACAGCAGGTCAAGCTCAAAGCCGCCTCGCCCAACTTTGTCGCAAACTCACCCACCATATAAGCCCTTCCCCACGAGATTGTGGGAAAATGGTGTAAATGTCAAATACTAACCTGAACAGGAAATTCTGTGGGTATTTCATGTTGACGCAGTGATGCTATGAAGAAAGATCAGTTGTCAGTAGCGCTTTGATGTCAAAGGTGGTCCCTGTTTTTGAAAATTACTAGACCCTCTTTATTTACGATTTTCTTTTTTTCTAAATGTGGCAAAACTATCCTATTCCAATGATTTCAGATAATATTAACTCTTTTTATATAATTCCAACCAAAGTTTGTCAATCTTTAATTTGGTAATCACAAGGTTCAAAATTTTATTTCAGCCGTCTATTGACCTTCTAGTTTTAAATTAATTAACTATGAATAACATATGTTATTTTGCTAAAGGCCTTGTGGTCTTTGACAGATAGAGTCACAAGACGGAGTTTCCCTTCCAAAAATTAATGAAAGAGTTTGGGGGTATGTATGTTAGTTTTTTCACTCATTTTTCAAGACATAAGCATAAGAATTCTTTTAGTTTGAGATTCAAATTTATAAAAATAAAAAATAAGTTAAAAAAAAAAAACAAAACAAAAAATAGCATTCACTATGTTTCATTTGAGATAAATACTATCTAATCATTTATAAAAGAGAAAATATCATTTATAAAAGAGAAAATATCGTGTTGGTATGAATGTTGTAGGCTGCAAGTGGGTGTTTCGCACGAAGCGGAAAGCGGATGGCACTGTTGAGCGTCACAAGGCACGGTTGGTTGTCAAGGGGTTTAACCAGGTGGCTGGCCAGGACTTCTTTGACACGTTCAGTCCTGTAGTCAAACCCACTACGGTGCGTCTGCTGCTATCTCTGGCTGTTAGTTCTGGTTGGGTTATTCGCCAACTGGATGTGCATAATGCTTTTCTTAATGGTGCGCTCTCTGAGACTGTGTATATAACCCAACCTCCGGGTTATGCAGATTCGGATCACCCCTCTCATGTTTGTTTGCTTCAGCGTTCTCTCTATGGGCTTAAACAGGCGTCGCGTGCGTGGTTTACTCGTCTCCAGTCCTTTCTTATATCTGTTGGTTTTCGAGCGTCGAAAACGGATGTCTCTCTTTTTATTTTCACACAGGGGGAGTCACGGGTTTATTTCCTAGTGTATGTTGATGACATTCTTGTCATGGGTAGTGACGCTGCTTTGGTGTCTCGGCTCATTTCCAAGTTGTCTGTTGCTTTCAAGATCCGTGATCTAGGTGCTCCTGGTTTTTTCCTTGGTATTGAGACGGTTCCTGTGGATGGTGGTTTGTTGCTGTCTCAGAAGCGGTATATGCTGGACATTCTGAAGCGAGCAGGCATGGCAGACTGCAAGCCACTGGCCACTCCGGTTCCTGTCTCTAAGTCTGTTCCCGACTCTACTGACTTGTATGCAGATCCTACTCGGTACCGGAGTTTGGCTGGAGCACTGCAGTATCTTACAGTCACTCGTCCCGACTTATCATTTGCGGTTAATGTATTGTGCCAGCAGATGCATGCCCCGACTGTTGCGCATTGGGCTCAGCTGAAGCGGGTTCTTCGGTATGTTCAGGGTACTACACACTATGGTTTGCTGTTGCGTCGGTCCTCTCATTCTGTCATTCATGCCTATTGTGATTCTGATTGGGCTGGATGTCCTATTGACCGAAAGTCCACGAGTGGTTTCGCTGTGTTCTTGGGCTCTAATTTGGTTTCGTGGGTTTGTAAGAAGCAGCGCACTGTGACTCGTTCTTCTACTGAGGCTGAGTACAAGGCCATTGCTGATGTGTGTGCTGAGGTTACTTGGATTGTGTCCCTGCTCCGTGAGTTAGGTGTTCCACCTATTGCTACTCCGCGGCTTTGGTGTGACAACCTGGGTGCCACCTACATGTGTGCCAATCCTGTCTTTCATGCTAGGACGAAGCACATTGAGATCGACTACCACTTCGTTAGAGACAAGGTGGCCTCCGGTGAACTACAGGTTAGCTTCATTTCAACCAAGGACCAACTGGCTAACATCTTCACCAAATCACTTGCTGCGCCCCGGTTCTCCTTTTTACGTGACAAGCTGCAGGTCGTGGCTCCGCCCTGCGCTTGAGGGGGAGTATTAGGACTCCTAGATATTGATTACTTCTAGTCTAGCTATAACTCTGTATTAGTATAAATTCATTCCTGTGTAATCTGTACATGATTGATTCACTCAAATATACAAACCTAATCAAAGGAATCTGTAGTAGAGGTTTTTTTTTTTTTTTTTTTTTTTTTTTTTTTTTTTGAGGTGTAGTAGAGGTTTTTGAATTCTTCATGCATTTAAAACGGCTCAAATAGGGCAAAAACTCATGCGCCGTCTCCCTCATCTCATTCGGTATCATGGGGCTGGATAATACTATGTAGAATGACCTTTCACACAAATATCATAATTGAAAAACAATACAAAACCAAAAGCAATTGCAATAAGAAACAGCGCGCAGTATGATAGTGTATGCGCTTGGATTGATGAGTTTGGTATCACTTAATTAGGATTTAGGAAGCTATCTATCTGAGATACTCATCATCTTCACTAACTGACATCTCATTGATTGAACCCCCTGAACAGACGCTCCAATCATCATCATCTTCACTAAAGGAACCCACTGAATAGAGGCTCCTCCAATCATCATCAAGTCCAGGTGATGTAGTGTGAGCAGGATGTGAAAATGGGTGTAAAGTCGAACCACGTGGATTGGATATTATGACACGTACGGAGTAATCACTTAGACTCTAGTCACCAAGGTCTTGAAATCCATAAAGATCCAAGCAAACCATTTTAAGGATTAAGCTATAACAACTAAGAAGTATTTTTTGGAATTTTGGATATAAGGGAAAACAAGATTTAACTAGGATTAAATTCTATTGGAAATGATGGGTTAGACTAGGTGTATTACTCTATTGATGCATTCAACATTAAGGTTGGGAGATGAACATTAACCCTAGGTTCTTGAAGTTAGCACAAAGGAATCCAAGTTTCCACAAGGATTAGAACAAAGGTTGCCCCATTTCCATGGTGTATCAACCTAGGTTCTAGAAGGACAAAAACTATGTAAGCCCCAACTACCCCTATTTCAATAGAAGGGAAATTGGGTTTGATATTGGGATGGCTCAAGTCTCCCATCCAATTTCCATTGAGATGGAAGACTTTCCAAAGACAAATAGCGATTAGCGCGCATTAACCATTGAAAGATAAAACAAAACCCAAATCAAATTCAAGAACCCTAAATGGGTGTTCATCCACTTTTATGCAATAATCACATAACAAGCATCAATAAGAGCAATAAACACCAAATCTAACCCATAAAAAGGACTACTCACCCATATATAAGGTAAACATAGCAATATCAAGCAAAGAAATCATAAAAGAACAATAAATGTAAAGAAGAGATGAAGAAGAGGAAATGAGAACTTTACTATTAAATGTTGAAGAAAGTTGGTGGAATCCCTTCCAAATCCACAAAATAAAGCTTGCAATGTGTTCTCTAATGTAGATCTAAGCTATTCTAAGCTAATATTTGCTATGGAAAATAAGAGAGAGAAGTTCTACACTAGCTAGGGTTCATAATCTTCAAAATTGCAGCAGAAATTCGCTAAAAACAGGACAGTGCAGACCAAAACGGGTAGGGACATGGCCATGTTAGTACCCATTTCGGTGATCAGCTTTAGTGCAGACCAAAACGGGTAGGGACACAGCCATGTCAGTACCCATTTCATTTTTTAGTAATTTTTCCTGCTCCATTTTGCACTCCGCTGCTCCTCTCCCTCCTTGAGTGGGATCCTAAGCTACCAAAATTGATCCAAAGCTTTCCAAAATGCTTCCTTTATCACTCGTTGTGAAGAATTTCACCTATAACCACAAAAGCACACAACCAAGTAACAAATCTCACTCAAGTATCAACACTTAACTACAAAAATAGATGAAAGAGGGGGCAAAAAGGGTTTAGAAATGGAGTCATCACCAGGCGGGGCTAATGGTACTGGAAGACTCATAGATAAGTTACTTAGCATTTGAACAACTTCACTCATTGTTGGTCTATCTTCGGCCTTTACTTGAATACACAGCAAAGCAACTTGGATGCATTTAATTATATCATCCACTGGACTTGATACACCTCTCAACATTGGATGTATTATATTTGAAGGAGACCCATTTATCCATTGTTTCCAAGCCTGTAATAACACTAGTCATTCACATGCTATTTACGAAAATTCAATGCAATGCATCTCGATACTGATATTTATACTTACATAACTTGTAAGGAAACGTCCAATAGTTCTTTCATTTAGTACATCAAAACATTTTTGTCCGCATATAATTTCCAAGACTAACACTCCAAAACTATATACGTCTGTTTTAATAGAAAGTTCACCCTTTTGTAAATATTCCGGTGCCAAATATCCACTGCGATGTGAAAGAGATAAATGTGTTATGTTAAAAATGAAATATTGAGCTAATAAAGAGTGAACATGAGAAGTGTATATTTATAATAGTACAGATAAGCTAAAAATTAACTAAATTTCAACAAATATAACAACTTGATAACATGGTTATCTTCAACATGTTACTCCAATAAGTTATAATCAAATTACTTTGCAATGCATCATATTCCACCTATAGATTAAATATTTAGTAACGAGTACTTACAAAGTTCCCATCACAGGTTGGTATTCACAGTGAGTTTCGTCCGAAGCAAAGAACCAGGCAAGGTCAAAGTCTGCAATTTTTGGGTTCAAATCTGCATCAAGTAAAATGTTACGAACTTTGACATCGCGATGAACAATGCGAAGACGAGAATCTTCGTGCAGATAAACAAGCCCTTTGCCAATGCTTTCTATTATTTTGTAACGTCTCCCCCAATCCAAATATCCACATTTTATACGATCTGCATGTCAATATTTAATTTAAAACATATGGTTTCAAATTCCTAAACTAAACCAAGAGTCAAGTTTAATAAATATTTACCAAATAAAAATTCGTCAAGGCTACCATTGGGAAGAAATTCATAGACAAGAATTATTTCTCTTCCTTCTTGGCAATAACCAAATAGCCTTACCAAATTCCTGTGTTGAAGCTTAGCTATTAAAGTCACCTCATTTTTAAATTCTAAATTACCATGCGTTGAATATTCCGATAACCTCTTCACAGCAACTTCTAGTCCATTTTCAAGTTTTCCCTGAATTATTCCAAAATTAATATAAATAACAGAAAGCTATTGCAATTTAAATTTTTATTAAATTGTAACCATTAATTACGGTACATAGTAAACTTAATGTTAAATTTACCTTGTATATGGACCCATATCTCCCTCGTCTTAAATTGTTTGCTTTAGAGAATTTATTTGTTGCGTTTTGTATGGTAATCAATTCATATTTTATTATATGAGACTCCACAGGACTAATTTCAATACTTGAGCCAGATTCATCCACATCTTCACATAGAAACCAAGAATGATCTTTTGAGAATATACTCATTAGGTTGAAAGTTAAAGTCTTCACGGAACTTACTCTTCGCATAGCTTTTGGCCTTCTTCTGCATTTTCCTAAGGATGATGAAAAAAAAAAAAAGAAGAAGAGCAAATCGCAATAACCATAAGTCTGGCAGCAATTGAAGCGACAAGTAATGGTGATGATGGTTGAAGTTATATTACAAACTAGATGTTACAGAATGTGTTTGCATTGATCAGTTTGGTATTACTTTGGATGCTACATACCTGACATATTGATCACTAATTGACTTCACATTTTTGGTAAACTGGCTTGAAGCCTCTGAACTGAAGCTGCCACAAATAAAAAGTCCAGGGTCTAGGGGTTCTGGAAGCCTTATAGATAAATTATTTAGCATTTGAAGAACTTCAATCATTTTTGGTCTATCTGGAACACTTTCTTGAACACACAGCAAGGCAATGTGGATGCATTTTGTAATCTCATGCACTGGAGTTGATATACCTCTTAACATTGGATCTATCACATTTGAAGTGGACCCACCTTTCCAATGTGTCCAAGCCTGTGAGAAAACTTGAAGCTATTTATGTCAATTAAATTTGTTATTCATATGCATGTTGATACTGATATACATACTTACATAGCTTAAAAGGTCGTCATTTGTAGATTCTCCATTTTGAAAACTAGAAATCCTATGTCCACTTACAATTTCTAGAATTAGCATTCCAAAACTATATACGTCTGATTTAACAGAAATTTCACCCTGCAACACATACTCAGGTGCCATATATCTGCTGCAACATGAAGTGGATAAATGTATTCATTACTCCAGTAAGTTTAACCAAATTATAATGCAATGCATGATGTTCCAACTGCAAATTCAATTAGTTTAGTAAGGAATACTTACCTGGTTCTCATGATTATGCTTGTCGAGTCATGGATTTTGTCTAAAGCAAACAACTTGGCCATGTCAAAGTCCACAATCATTGGGTTTAGTTCTTCATCTAGTAAAATATTACTAGCTTTGAGATTACAATGAATAATGCGAGTACGAGAGCCTTCGTGCAGATAGATAAGCCCTCTGGCAATGCATTCTATTATTTTGTAACGTCTCTCCCAACCCAAACATTCACGTTTTACAGAATCTGCATGTCAACATCTAACTAGAAAGGCGTGGCGTCTATCAAATTCTCAAATCAAAGTGAAAGGCATGTTTGAGATCTATTACCATATAAAAATTGTCAAGGCTGCCATTGGGAACAAATTCATATACCAGAAACACTTCTTTCCCTTCCAAGCTAAAACCAAGAAGCTTGACCAAATTCCTGTGTTGAAACTTGACCATTAAAGCGAACTCATTTTTAAATTCTTGACTACCTCCCTTTAAATTTTTAGACAACCTCTTCACAGCAACTTGTTGTCCATCCTCAAATGTACCCTAAATTATTCCCAAATAAATATTTTTTGTTTTAAAAAAATCAACTATTGAGTTATAGAAAAACAAAAGTGTATTATATCTAGATGCTATGATGTAGAACATGGGATACAGAGAGTTTCAAGAAGACAGAAGGAAGCTAAGCAAGAAATCTGATCCAGAAGTTCTTTAAATTCTTCAAGCATGCTACAACATACAAAATCATGGAACTATAAATTGGATGAAACAGGGTAGAAACAAATGTCGCGTATTAAATGCAGTATAAATATTAGTCCATGCATGCCAAAGCGAAAACAGAGGAAACATTAATAACCATATTAAAGTAAATGCTAAATTTACCGTGTATACAACACCAAAACCTCCTTCTCCTATCTTGGTTGTTTCGGAGAAATTATTTGTGGCATTCTGAATAGTGATGAAATCATACTCTACAGACTCCTCCGGAAAATTAATTTCTTCCGAATCAGCTTCACACAGAAAACAAGAACAATATGATCATTTGAGATTCAATGCACAAGTAGTAACTATGAATCCTAATAAACAATAAAACATGTTTTAAAGTGAGGGGTATTAACAATTAGGCTGCAATTTAAAGTGGAGCTTACAGTTTTCATAACGTTTGGGCTTCCTTCCCTTCATTTTTCTTAAGATTTGGAAACCAATCCATTTCAGGGAATCCATAAAAACTAAAATCAAGATTAGGAGAACACTGGAAAAAAATATATATAATTATGAAGTTTAAGTAGAAGAATAATCAAAATTGAAATATCGTAAATGAAAACGCAAATTAATACCACAGATCAGACATTCAGACCAGCATTCATAGTCGTCTGCTAGAATTCCCTGAGCTGCAACTGCATCATATCGTCCCAGAAGGCTTGCAGAAGCTTCCTGGCACGTACAAGCTTTTGGAATTGACTAGCTGTTTACGCGCTTTGCGCTGAATGTGGGCCCACCAATAATCCATTTTCTCATCTTCTGAGCAAATTTTTAAATTTTGTTTAATAAATACCGTTAAAAATAAAAATGGTATATTTTAAATTTTTGGAGATATTTGGTTTTAAATGAATTACTAGTACCCGTATGTTGCATATAATGGATTTTTTTTATAATACTTTAACAATATTTAGATCGATATACAATTATATAAATTATAACAATGAATATTATATAGTGCGATCGATGAAATTGGTTGGATCGATTATATTTTCTGATTTTATCTTGTTTGAATTCGAGTAAATAATTGTCCAAATATCCGTGTGATGCACGAATAATTTTTAGATAATAAAATTAAAGATGAAATTATAAACAATTCTAATATTTGAAAGTATATATTTATTTGATTACTAGTTTTATACGCCCATTGCGCGTATGGGTTAATGCCCAATGTTTATATTTAAATAAATATTTGAAAGTATATCAATGCAAGATTATATACGAGAAGTTTATACATGGGTAATTGAATGTCGAATTTTTTTATTTAAATATCTAACTCAAAGTATATGAATCCAAGATAATATAGAAAATTCATTATAATTATTACTAAAATAAATGTTTACAACCTTGTAAAATCGATAGTCTAAATATTTGGTCTAAAAATGATAGTCTAAATAAATACTACTTTTCATTTGAATTTTTCTAAGTGTTCTTAATTCTCTTTTGAGTAACATTGTCATTGTCTTCATATTTACTATTTGTTCTCTTCCTTTTTGTTGGTAGTGTGTTATTTGCAATTCGATTATTGTTGGTAGCATAGATGACAACGTAATGCAATGAGATTATGATATAGGAGCTATGGACTTTCCTTTGTGAAGACTTAGTATTATGCTCTTAGGTGAGAGTAAACCAAATTATTTACATTGCCCAGTCAACACTAGACATTCTTGAGACGTGAGAGCAGGGTCGAAAGCTCAAGAATTTCCATTCTCGTACGACTTGTTTATTGCAGACATTCATCAAAGAAAGTCACGTCTTCACACTTGCTTTTGAAACCGTAACAGCGGGGCCGCCAATCAGAACTTGACCTCTACTATTTCTTCATTTCTTCATGACTAAAGCCTTCAGTCTTCGCGCCCTCTCTCTCTCTCTCTCTATATAGATGTGCGAGGCAGCTTCGTTATCTTTCATCGATCTCTCAAAATCAGTGAGCACATCTTGCAGCTCACTAAACGAGATAGTCTCGGTTCGCACGCGAAGAGCTGCCACAATGGGGTTGTATTCATCGCCAAGTTGCGTGAATATATGAACCACGAGGTCTTCTTCGCTCACCGGACTTTGAGCAAGGGCCAAGTCGTCAGCAATGGCTCGCATTTCCCTCATATACGAGTCAATAGACCGGTTGGCCCTAGGATTTTTGGCAAGTTTCGTTTTTAGCGAAACCACACGTCCCCGCGTCGTAGCGGCACAATTGGTGGACAGACGTGTCCATGCATCACTAGCAGAAGCAGCGGATGAGATAACCGGCTGCAAGACATCGGAAAGGCTGCCAAGAATGGCACTTAGAATAATTTGATCCTGCCTGAACCAAGCTGTGTAGGCGGGATTAATTGTAGTGTTAGCAACATCGGAGTACTTCGCCGGAGCTGTAGTAGAGCCCGTGATGTAGCCCAGGAGGTCGAGTCCGATAAGGGTAGACTCGACCTGTTTCTTCCAAATGGGAAAGTTAGAAGATGTAAGCTTAATTGGTAAATGGGTTGGAGCGTGGAGGTGAGTTATGGCAGGGGTGTTGGCAACAGCCATGATAGGGAAGAGAGGAGGGGAAAGAAAAAAAAATTTGTGTTTTTCTCGTTAGAGTGTAGGCTGTGATACCATAATAGAATGCAAAGAGTTGTAATTTATTCAACATGAGTACAAGGCTTTATATAGATTACAGAGCCTTGAAATAAGGTGTGGTTATACCTGACCATAAGACTAGGCAAAGGAGAAAATATTAAGGAATAATATTAACCACAAATATATAATAAAGAGCATAATACTAAGTCTTCACATCCTTTAGGTGTTCTGCTTGGGGTTTATTTGGTTCAACCATTATTGTTGAATGAGTTATTGTGGATAAAGAAATCCCTAGTCTAAGAAAAAAGATTAAATAAATTAATAAAAATTTGAAAATTTAAAATAATATATATTCCAAAGATATTAAAATGTAGTTTCTCGCTTCAATTTGCTGGGTAATGGGTTATTTGAGTACTTTCATTGTCAACAAATCCCCCAAGTAGTTAATATGATTGGTTTCAAACTATTCTTTTTTATTTTTTTCATGGTATTAAAGAAATACATATGTATCATTTTTTGGTGTAACTACTAATTTATTTAATTCAATAAGAGTAAAATAGAGCGATTCCGCTTCAATTTGTTGGGTTATTTGAGTACTCTCTTTGTCAACCAATCCCCAAGTAGTTAATATAATTAGTTTCAAATTATTTAAAAAAAAATTTCATAGTATTAATAAAATACTTGGTAAATAAATATATAGCATTATTTTGTACTATAACTTTGATATTTAATTACAAGATATTGTAAAAATAAGATAATAGACAATGTCATGATATCAATTGATAAATTTTAATGTAAAGAATCTTTGCATGAGAGAAAATAAAGACAATATAACTAATGGAATTATTTCTCTTATTTAATTTAATTTTTTGATAATGAATAATTTTTTCAAATAAAGGTATTGTAGACACATAATTCTAAATTAAAGAAATACATATGTATCATTTTTGTTGTAGCTATTAATTTATTTAATTTAATAAGAGTAAATAGAGTGAGAAACTTAATTATGTCAAATTTGATTGAGTTGGGGTTCGAACCTAAGATCTTTCTTATAGAAATTAATGGGTAAGTTAAAAGTTAACGGAATATTAACGGAGAAGATAATATTTAACGGAAAACTTAACGGATAATCATAAAAGTAAGGTTAAATTAGGTAATCTCTATTAATAATATTAATCTGAATTATCTTAACCATCTATTTGATTAAATAATTCATCTGAACCATCCATTTGATTAAATAATTTGACCGCCATTTTTTCTACCCATTTTAGGCCTAACTCTGTTTGGCTCTTATTAATATAGTAGATAAGATTAGTCCAAAAGCATCACTCAATTAATTAAATAATATATGAATCCTTTGTCTGCAATTATCTTAAAAAAATTAATATGTAATGTGATTTATGTAATTATATTATTATTAAAATAAATATAGGACAAAAAGATAAATAATTTAATTGGAATTATTATACAAATAAATCTAACTATTCATTTTAGCTTAATTATCATAATAATTATTATGCAATTATTATTAGACAATTATACTAATATAGTAATATGTGTGCTATTATACTTTACACCTTAAGTATAGTCCTTTTCACCATATCACCTTTACTTTTTTTTTTTTCATCCTCCTCCATATCTGAATGAATAAATTATAATTATTATAAAAAAATTAACAACCCATATTCAATTTTAATTATACTAATATCTGTGTAATTATTAACTTAATTAACATAATAATTGATATTTTATTCTCCATACTTTTCGAGAAAAAAATATATAACTATATGGATTCCCTATGTTACATTCGTATCGCAATAGTTTTATGGTACACTATGGTTCAATAGCGTCTAAGCCAATTACATTACGGTTGTGGTATTACTATTGTTAGTTGTTACCATCAACATTAAATATTGCTACGCACAGAAAGTTCATTATTTGTATATTATATGTTAATTATTTGAACACATACAAATTCATACAGAGTATGGAATAGATTGAATGTTAATTATTTGAACATGTACAAAATTGAAAATGGGAGAAGTAAGTATCTACTACGATCGCAATGAAGAATAAGAAGCTAAGAAGAAAATTCTTAAAGCAAAGAAGAAAACAAAAGTTTGGATTGTTAACAAGAGTTAAAACGTTGTTTAATAAAAGAAATGAACAAAATGAAATTATTGTAATGCTTGGTCTATACAATTATGTAGATCATTCAAACTGAAATTGGTTCAAATATTTTTTTAATATAAAGAGATTTGAGTCTATACTAATTATTTTTAATAATTTATTTTCCTAACTAAACAATAAAATTAATATTTCAAATATTTTTTATTAAATTTAAATTTAATTCATTTTCACAAACCAAACCTACTTGGAAACAACAAGTGCATAAAAGGTAAAATTGCTGAACAACCTCTAAACTTATTTCAAACTTTTTATAATTAAATAATATATTTGGGACAAATTTTGAAATAAATTATTTGAAACAGATACAATCACCACTCATTCTGAAACGGATTTAAAAATAAAATATTATTTGCCATCACTCCATCAGGTCTCAATCTCATTGGCAATTTGGTTGCCATATGCTCACCCAATGAAATTTTCTTCTTCTTAAACTGCCTCAGAGCCTATGAATTGGCACTGCCTTGAGTAAAAAATCCAGGGTCCAAAGGCTCTGGAGGGTTCACAGATGAGATACGACTTAGCATTTGAAGAACTTGAGACATTTTTGGTCTATCTACTGCACTTTCTTGAACACACAACAACGCCAGATGGATGCATCTCTTTATCTCATGCATTGGACTTGATGGACGTTTCAATATCGAATCTATCACATTTAAAACAGACCCTTTTTTCCAATGTGTCCAAACCTATAACAACATTCACAAGCTATTTATGTCAATTAAAGTTGTAAGAACATTCACAAGCTATTTATGTCAAGTCGACAAAATACTTACATCGAATAAAAGGTCTCTTGTGAATTCTCCATATTGAATGGTATTTCTCTGTCCACTTATAATTTCTAAAACTAACACTCCGAAACTATATACATCAGACTTTTCTGAAAATTTTCCATAACGTGCATATTCCGGTGCCACATATCCGCTGAAATGTCAAGTGGCAATAAATGTTTCACCCATTTGAGTAAGTTGACTAATCAAATTACTTTTCAATGTAAATAGATTTAGTTGAGTATGGAGTACTTACTAGGCTCCCACCAATGTATTTGTAGAGCCTTGGGTTTGGTTTAAAGCAAACAACCTAGCCATCCCAAAGTCTGCAATTTTTGGATTTAAATCTTCGTCTATGAGAATGTTATTAGCTTTGAGATCACGATGAATAATGCGATGGCGAGAGTCTTCGTGTAGATAAACAAGCCCTCTAGCAATATTTTCTATAATTTTGTAGCGTCTCTCCCAATTCAAGTATCCACGTTTCACAGGATCTGCATGTCAACATTTAATTAAAAAGATATGATTTTAAAAAATTACTAAACCAAAGTGAAAAACAAGTTTGATGAGAGATACTACCAAATAAAATGTCATCAAGGCCGCCATTGGGAACAAATTCGTATACAAGAATCATTTCTCCTTCTTCTTGGCAATAACCGAACAACTTCACCAAATTCTTGTGTTGAAGCTTAGCTATTAATTCCACTTCATTTTTAAATTCAAGATTACCTTGCCTTGAACTTTTAGACAGCCTCTTCACAGCAATTAACTTACCGTTTTGAAGTTTACCCTGAATTATTATTTCCGAATTAATATAAATAATATTGAGTTTTTTTTAATCCAAATAATATTAAGTTATAGAGAAATAAAATTGTATTAAATTACAACTACTACTAACCATACATATTATAATTAATTCCAGATTTACCTTATATACAATACCAAAATCTCCTTCTCCAATCTTATTTGCTTCTGAGAAATTGTCTGTTGCATTTTGTAGGGTACTCAATTCAAAATTCATAGAAGGCTCCACAACACCTAGAGAACAAAAGTCACCTTTGAGTTTGAGATTCAACTCAAACATTATAAAGTCAAGGGTATGAACAATTGGGTTACAATTTAAAATCTAATTGGAACTTACTGCCCCCACAGAGAAGCCACTCCGTATTGCTATTGGGGGCCTTCCTTTTCTTCAATTTTTTATAGATGACAAAGATGCATATAACAATCCCGATAAGATCCGCAGCAATGCAAACAACAATAATGACGGTTTGATTATTACCATCTGGCCCTTCAGCAAAAACAAAATCTTTGGATTATTCGCAGATAAGAAAGCAAAAACTTGTGTGAGACCGTCTCACCATGAGACAGGTCGGGTCGGGTCGGGTCAAGATGCAAATGTAACACTTATATGCACAAATGTCATACTTATATGCTCAAATGTAATACTAATTAGGAATAAAATTTTTGTTACTTATTAGGGTAAATGTAATACTTTTAAGGAAAAATACAATACTTTTACATTTCGATTTAAAAGTATTACATTTTTCCTCAAAAGTATTATATTTGCCCTTATAAGTGAGAGGTACTTGTCAACATTACTTATTATGAAAAATGTATTACTTTTTCTCTTATAAGTAACAAAAATTGTATTTTTGATTAGTGTTATATTTGAACATATAAGTGTGAGATTTGCACATATAAGTATGACATTTGCATGGCGCTTTGACCCGATCCGACCCGTCTCACGAATAAGGATCCGTGAGACGGTCTCACACAAGTGTGACCCAGATAAGAAATGTATTGTTAAGATGTAAGATGATGTCAAATTTGTCAGATTGTTTTTATAAGAAATTTACAATCTGAATAACTTGAAATTTTTAGTATATAAAAAATAATTATTTGATATACTAACCAACAAATGCAATCAAATCAGAACTTTTGATATTTTTAGTATGTCGAATAATTATTTTACATACTAAAAATCTCAAAAGTTTAGTTTGATTGCATTTGTTGCTTAGTAAATAAAATAAAAAATTGTTAGGATAGTGTGTTGCACACGCCTGAAGACAATGATCAAATATTTCGTTGTTTGTGCTACGTTTTAAGTTTATTATACGATAGTCATGTTCCTTACAAGTCATACTAAAGTTATTAAATACTTTTAGAATTGAAGAACCTTGAAATAAGAGGGTAAGAAGTGAAATATAATATCGTGAGAGTGGTTTTGATATAATAAAGAGAATAAAATGTAAATTTTCTATTTTACCCCTCAAATTTTAAATATTTTTAAAATTTCTCATCAAATTTAACCACTAGGGACCAAATGCGCCATTTCGTTTATAACTGAGGGACTAAACTCGGATACGGCTATAACTCAGGGATTGAATCCTTACTTTGGGTATATCTCAGGGACCAAAGATGTCATTTTCCCTTAATTATATGAATAAGTATTTTGTGAGACACTTATATTCTTTTGTGGAGATCTGCAATTCTTTTTTTAACTAAAATATATTAGAGTATTTTTTTAATTAGTTTGGTTGGTATAAGTGACCATCTACTTGATCACATTTTTAAAAGAAGTCAAAAGTTCAAAACCTTTTCTAGTATGAAAAAATCAATATAACTAGCACTTTACCTTTTAATTTGGTCTGATCTAACATAATTCTGTATAAAACATCTTAAAGCTATGATTCCTATGAATAGGAAAAAGAGAAAATATCATTTTTAGTCCCTCAACTATAATATATGTATCAATTTTGGTCCTTGACTATTCAAAATTTCAAATTAGGTGCATAACTATTCAATTTGTATCACATTTGGTCCTTGACTATTAAAATTTTCAAATTAGGTGCATGACAATTCATTTTGTATCACATTTAGTCCTGCTGTTAAATTTTCCGGCCAACTTTCCGGCGAAGTCACCGGTGACCGACTAGTTTATTTAATTTTTATTTTAAAAATTATGGTAATACTCCGTAACTTTTAAATACAAAAAACTTTAAAATAAAAAAATAATAATTAAAAAAATAGAAAACGTCGGGCAACCCTGATGACTTCGCCCGAAATTTGGCCGGAAAATTTAACGGCAGGACCAAATGTGATACAAAATGAATAGGCATGCACCTAATTTGAAAATGTTAATANTTGTTACTTATTAGGGTAAATGTAATACTTTTAAGGAAAAATACAATACTTTTACATTTCGATTTAAAAGTATTACATTTTTCCTCAAAAGTATTATATTTGCCCTTATAAGTGAGAGGTACTTGTCAACATTACTTATTATGAAAAATGTATTACTTTTTCTCTTATAAGTAACAAAAATTGTATTTTTGATTAGTGTTATATTTGAACATATAAGTGTGAGATTTGCACATATAAGTATGACATTTGCATGGCGCTTTGACCCGATCCGACCCGTCTCACGAATAAGGATCCGTGAGACGGTCTCACACAAGTGTGACCCAGATAAGAAATGTATTGTTAAGATGTAAGATGATGTCAAATTTGTCAGATTGTTTTTATAAGAAATTTACAATCTGAATAACTTGAAATTTTTAGTATATAAAAAATAATTATTTGATATACTAACCAACAAATGCAATCAAATCAGAACTTTTGATATTTTTAGTATGTCGAATAATTATTTTACATACTAAAAATCTCAAAAGTTTAGTTTGATTGCATTTGTTGCTTAGTAAATAAAATAAAAAATTGTTAGGATAGTGTGTTGCACACGCCTGAAGACAATGATCAAATATTTCGTTGTTTGTGCTACGTTTTAAGTTTATTATACGATAGTCATGTTCCTTACAAGTCATACTAAAGTTATTAAATACTTTTAGAATTGAAGAACCTTGAAATAAGAGGGTAAGAAGTGAAATATAATATCGTGAGAGTGGTTTTGATATAATAAAGAGAATAAAATGTAAATTTTCTATTTTACCCCTCAAATTTTAAATATTTTTAAAATTTCTCATCAAATTTAACCACTAGGGACCAAATGCGCCATTTCGTTTATAACTGAGGGACTAAACTCGGATACGGCTATAACTCAGGGATTGAATCCTTACTTTGGGTATATCTCAGGGACCAAAGATGTCATTTTCCCTTAATTATATGAATAAGTATTTTGTGAGACACTTATATTCTTTTGTGGAGATCTGCAATTCTTTTTTTAACTAAAATATATTAGAGTATTTTTTTAATTAGTTTGGTTGGTATAAGTGACCATCTACTTGATCACATTTTTAAAAGAAGTCAAAAGTTCAAAACCTTTTCTAGTATGAAAAAATCAATATAACTAGCACTTTACCTTTTAATTTGGTCTGATCTAACATAATTCTGTATAAAACATCTTAAAGCTATGATTCCTATGAATAGGAAAAAGAGAAAATATCATTTTTAGTCCCTCAACTATAATATATGTATCAATTTTGGTCCTTGACTATTCAAAATTTCAAATTAGGTGCATAACTATTCAATTTGTATCACATTTGGTCCTTGACTATTAAAATTTTCAAATTAGGTGCATGACAATTCATTTTGTATCACATTTAGTCCTGCTGTTAAATTTTCCGGCCAACTTTCCGGCGAAGTCACCGGTGACCGACTAGTTTATTTAATTTTTATTTTAAAAATTATGGTAATACTCCGTAACTTTTAAATACAAAAAACTTTAAAATAAAAAAATAATAATTAAAAAAATAGAAAACGTCGGGCAACCCTGATGACTTCGCCCGAAATTTGGCCGGAAAATTTAACGGCAGGACCAAATGTGATACAAAATGAATAGGCATGCACCTAATTTGAAAATGTTAATAGTCAAGGACCAGAAGTGATACAAATTGAATAGTCATGAACCTAATTTGAAAATTTTAATAGTCAAAGACCAAAATTGATACATGTATTATAGTTGAGGGACTAAAAATGATATTTTCTCTAGGAAAAATAGAGAATGTTACCTGGTGGAGGTCCAATCAAAGTATGATTGTAGAAGCGTTTAGTCTCAAAGCGAAAATTGCAGCTAGGGCTTACTACTCTCCCCCCTTTCTTGCCTTTGCATTCTTCACATCCTGCGTAAAATTCGAATGCAGAAGTCAAACAATCAAAGCAAATTGGAGCAGCCAAATCAGGGGAGCACTGCACAGCTGCAAATATGGTCCGGAAGTCCGGTCCTTTCGTATAATTTGCCGCAAACTTGCGTAAGGGGAAACCATTTGCAGCACGGCCCCGTAGATCTTCCAGCAAATTTTGTAAACCTTGATTGAACTGTTCTGGGATGGAGGAATTATATGGATTCGCTAAGTATATCTCAGGAAAGCTTGACCAGGAACCCAGGGTGGAAACGTTGGAGTAATGGATCATGCACTCGTCGTGCCCTCCGAATGCCTCCTTCTGATTGGGACACCACTGCACCGTCTTCCCACCTGCATCCTCAACGCAACTACGACATATGTCCGCCTCAACGTCACCTCTGCACAGCGCCACGGCGCTCACCCTGTCGGGATTATCGCCCATGGAAACATTGGAGAATCCATAGTCGTTGAGGTTAGACGAGAGGTTCGAAAGAACTGTGTTAAGGTTGGTGTGGTATGTGCTGTTTTGTGTGTAATTTTTTTCACTTGCTCCGCATTGTGAGTACCAGAAGAGATCATCATCAGGCTGTACTGTTGATAACAGGATGATACAAGAAAGGTATAGGAAAACCATACATTTCTGGAAATCCATAATGGCTAACTTCGATCAAACTCAGAGAAAGTATATGAGATCTTGCTCACAGACCAGTTATACAAACAAGTTTAATAAATACTTATAGCATTCAATTGATCTTGCTAAGTTAAAGATTAAAGGAGAGATTAAGTTCATTTCTTACTATTAACAATATTTTTAATTCTAATACAAAATTACAAAGACATTTAAATAAACTTTGAGTGGAGGTACAAATTAAATAGCAATGACCGATTATACGCGTTGGCCCACCTGAGGCCAATTCATATAACACGGTATCCCTTGACATAGGAAAAGAACATGCAGGTCCACAGGCTTCATTTTTCTTAAGATTTGGTAACCAATCCGTTTCATGGAATCCATAAAAGATTTTTACCGAAGACTTCGGATGGATAACACTGGAAAGAAAATGATGTCTCGGGACCGGCGGACATGTCGAGCAGCTTTAGCAGAAGGTTGGCAGGATCATAACTACACAGGAAATTGCTTTGGACTTTTCATTCCCAGCTAAAACGTAGCCAAGAAGGCTCACCAAATTCCTGTGTGAAAACATGGCCATTAAAACCTCCTTCTTTTTAAATTCTAGATTACTTGGACTTCTCTTAAATTTTTAGACAACTTAACCTCTTCACAACAACTTGCTTTCCATCTTCAAGTGTATTCTGAAGGGTAATGAAATCATACTCCATAGACTCCACAATACTAATTTCTTCCAGATCAGCTTCACGTAGAAACCCAGAACAATCTTTAGAGATTCAACACACAGTTATTAGGAACTCGTATAGTGATATGAATCTTAATGAACAATAATGCCGGGCGTATTTACAATTAGGCTTCAATTTAAAGTAGTATTGGAGTTTACAGTTTGCATAATATTTGGGCTTCCTTTTCTTCATTTTTCTTAAGATTTGGAAACCAATCCGTTTCATGGAATCCATAAAAGACTTAACTCAAGATTAGGATAACACTGGAAAAAAGAAAATTAATTATGAAAGTCTTAATTAGAAAAATACTCCGTAATTAATTTGCAATAGCCTAAATGAAAAACAGCGAAACAAATTAATAGTAGCTAGGAAAGAAAATGATATAATGTCATTAATGCCTTTCACTACTTTACTGGAACCAGCAGACTACCTCGCAAATCTTGGTCAGAGTCAACGTGGGGAACCACTATTTTAGATAATCCACCGGTTGGGTTTCTTGAGCTGCTGGATCGAGATGCTCATAGTATTACTACTAGACTTTGTTAATCTTTTGGGACCTTAGGTCCCTTTCCTCACCAAAAAAGAATTGACCGGCTGTT
Source organism: Ipomoea triloba (assembly GCF_003576645.1). Lineage (NCBI taxonomy): Eukaryota > Viridiplantae > Streptophyta > Magnoliopsida > Solanales > Convolvulaceae > Ipomoea > Ipomoea triloba. The sequence continues at coordinate 3,404,405 of NC_044924.1, read as the reverse complement.
TACGCGCTTTGTGTTGAATGTGGGCCCACCAATAATACTTCTTCTCATCTTCTCAACAAATTCTTAAATTTTGTTTAATAAATACCGTTGTAAAAAAGGTATATGTTAAAATTTTGAGATAGAAAATTGCTTTTTAGATTTTATAACTATATTGGGGTATCCAAGACTTTAAAAATTAACCATTAGTACCTTAACTATTCAATTTTTATCCATCTAAATATCTAACCATTTGTCGCCAGAATCTTTTAATCCATTTTAATTTGTTTAATTCGGAGGCAATACGGTATTGTCCCGAATTAAACAAATTAAAAGATTTTGACAACAATTGGCCGGATGGACGAAAATTGACAGTGACAGTGTGAAGATTATGTCCAAAATGTGCAGATTTCTTGTGTGCATTGATATTTGGCGCCTTGAGTTATCGTCATTTATATTCTCTCAAATATTCTGTCAGACTGGTGTAAGGGGCTTTGGAATTGAGATTGTATCTTATGGAATAAGATGTAAATGACTAAATGTCAAATACGGTTGACGTTGAAGTAGTACAGTGATGCTAGGGACTAGGAAGCTAAGTATGGAGAAATCTCATTTAATTTATTACTAGCGCGCTTTCATTTCAAACGTGGTCCTTGTTTTTGGATTCTGAAAAATGGCAAAATGATACTAAAAAGACTACTTATCCAAATTTAAAATGTGGTGTGAGTGAATCGTATTCAAGCAAGAAAATAAAATGTAAAAATGGATCTGAATTATCCCCAACACACACACACACACATCAGAATTCGAAAACAATACAACACCAAAATTATATCAATAATCGCAATAAGCAAGGGCGATATGTCAGTGTGTATGTGCTTGGATTGATAAGTTTTGTATCATTTCGGAAGCAATTTGGGATACTCATCATCACCACTTATTGAATGAAGCCTCTAAATCATCTGAACTTACATTGCTATCACTAAAATATAGAGGGATTGAGGGTATTGGAAGGCTCATAGATAAGTTACTTAACATTTGAAGAACTTCACCCATTGTTGGTCTATCTTCAACCTTTTCTTGAACACACAGCAAAGCAACTTGTATGCATTTAATTATATCATCCACTGGACTTGATATGCCTCTCAACATTGGATCTATCACATTTGAAGAAGTCCCCTTTGTCCATTGTTTCCAAGCCTGTAACAACACTAGTCACATGCTATTTATGATAATTATATATATTCAATTTCTTACTCCTATGCATCTCCATAAGAATATTCATACTTACATAACTTGAAAAGTGTTCTGTAGATTCTTCATTTCGTAAATTGAACCATTTTTGTCCACTTATAATTTCAAGGACTAACACTCCAAAACTATATACGTCGCATTTAACAGAAAGCTCACTAGTTGATATATATTCGGGTGCCACATATCTGCTGCGATGTGAAATAGATAAACATGTTAGGTTAAAAATGAAATATTGATCTAATAAAAGGGTACATGAGTCTATATTTATGATAGTCTTAATTCCAGCGAAGGTTCCTTATGATTGCTACAATTTTAAATTTAGTCTTAGACCATCAATTTTGCTATTTAACATCGAGACTATTATATTTTGAATACTTGTGGACCTTCAGTTGAGTCCATATTTTAGGCTGCGGCAGCTGCACATCCTCGTTCCCCATCATCAAAACCACCAACGCCACCGTCGCTGATCGGGGGCTTTCTGAACACACAACACTGTTGCCGATGGGAAAAGACAAAAATCGGCACAAGAACCGCCCAGGAAATCAAAAAATAAAAATAAAAATTAAAAAGATGAAAATGTCCTTACCTAAAATAGGAACTCACTAGAAAAGTTAGAAAGAACCGTGTACACAATATGATAGTCCGTTAAATGAGAAAAAATGATAGTCTAAGACTAAATTAAAAATTGTCAATACAAGAGACCTCCGCTGAAATAATTAACTCATGACATTATAGATAAAGCTAAAAATGAACTAAATATCAACAAATATAGCAACTTGATAACATGGTTATCTTCAACATGTTATTCCAATAATATAAGTTGACTAATCAAATTACTTTGCAATGCATCAAATTAGATTAAATATTTACCTCACATGATCACCACAGTGAGGTTTGTCTAAAGTAAACAATAATGCAATGCCAAAGTCAGCAATTTTTGGGTTTAAATCTGCATCTAAAAGAATGTTACTAGCTTTAACATCGCAATGAACAATGCGAAGACGAGAATCTTCGTGTAGATAAACAAGTCCTTTGGCAATGCCTTCTATTATTTTGTAGCGTCTCCCCCAATTCAAATATCCACATTTAACTGGATCTGCATGCCAACATTTAACTAAAAACATGTGGTTTCAAATTTCTAAATCAAATTGGAAGTCCAGTTTAATAAATATTTACCAAATAAAAATCCGTAAAGGTTGCCATTGGAAAAAAATTCATAGACAAGAATCATTTCTCCCCCTTCTTGGCAGTAACCAAGTAGCCTCACCAAATTCTTGTGCTGAAGTCTACCAATTAATTTCACTTCATTTTTAAATTCTAGACCACCCTTCACTGTATTTTTGGATAACCATGTCACAACAAATTCTAGTCCATTTTCAAGTTTTCCCTGGATTATCCCAGAATTAAAATAAATAACACTGAGTTAGGAAATCGTAAATTTTATTAAATTGTAACTATTAATTACGGTACGTAGTAATACGATTAATGTTAAATTTACCTTGTATACTGGTCCAAATCGTCCTATTCCTAGCTTGTTTGCTTCAGAAAAGTTATTTGTTCCATTTTGTATGGTAATCAATTCATATTGACTAATTTCAACACTCGAACTAGATTCTTCCACAGCTTCGATCACATAGAAACCAAGAACGATGTTTTAAGAATCTACTCATTATTTGTCAAAAAAAAAAAAAAAAAAAGAATCTACTCATTAGGTTGCAAGTTAAAGTCTTCATGATACTTACTCTTCGCATAGCTTCTGGCCTTCTGCTTCTGCATTTTCCTAAAGATGAAAAAAGAAAAAAGAAAAAAAAAACCCTCAAACTAGATGTTACAATGGTGATGACTCTTGAAATTATATTGCAAACAAGATGTTACAAAATGTGCTTTTAATGATCAGTTTGGTATTACTTTGGATGCTACCTGTGATATTGATCACTAATTGACTTCGCATTTTTAGTAAACTGGCTTGAAGCCTCTGAACTGATGCTGCCATGAATAAAAAGTCCAGGGGCTAGGGGTTCTGGAAGACTTATAGATAAGTCATTTAGCATTTGAAGAACCCTTCAACCATTTTTGGCCTATCTGCGACACTTTCTTGAACACACAGCAAGGCAATGTGGATGCATTTTGTTATCTCGTGCACTGGACTTGATATACCTCTTAGCATTGGATCTATCACATTTGAAGCAGACCCACCTTTCAAATGTGTCCAAGCCTGTAAGAACACTTCAAGTTATTTATGTCAATTAATTGTGTTATTCAATTGGATGTTGATACTGATATTCATACTCACATAGCTTAAAAGGTTATTTATAGATTCCTGAAAACTGACAAACTTTTGTCCACTTATAATTTCAAGGACTAACACTCCAAAACTATATACATCTGTTTTGATAGAGATTTCACCCTGCAACACATACTCTGGTACTATATATCTGTTGCAACATGAAGTGTATAAATGTGTTAATTACTCTAGTAAGTTTAACCATATTATTATGGGATGCATCATCTTCAAACTGCAAACTCAATTAATTTAGTAAGGAATATTTACCTGGTTCCCACGATTGTGCTTGTAGAGCCATGGGTTTTGTCTAAAGCAAACAGTCTGGCCATGCCAAAGTCTGTAATTTTTGGATTGAAGTCTTCATCTAGTAGAATATTACTAGCTTTGAGATTGCAATGTATAATGCGAAGACGAGAACCTTCGTGTAAATAAATAAGTCCTCTCGCAATACATTCTATTATTTTGTAACGTCTCTCCCAATCCAAACATCGACGTTTTACCGGGTCTACATGTCAATATTTAACCAAAAAAAAAAAAAAGGTATGGTCTCAAATTCTCAAACAAAAGTGAAAGACATGTTTGGGATCAATTACCGAACAAAATGTTGTGAAGGCTGCCATTTGGAGCAAATTCATACACGAGAAGCATATCTTTTCCTTCCTGGCAGTAACCAAGCAGCCTCACCAAATTCCTGTGTTGAAGTGTGGCTATCAAAGCCACTTCATTTTTAAATTCTAAACTACATTCACTTAAATCTTTGAACAACCTTTTCACAACAACTTTTGGCCCGTCTTCAAATATACCCTGAATTATTCGAGGTTAATATTAAAACGAAATCAATTACTTGGTTATAGAAAGGCAAAATTGTATTATATCATATTATCATAAATGTTTTTTATTCTTCAAGCAAAGAAATCTGTTGTAGATGTTTTTGAACTCTTCATATGCATGCTACAATCAGTACAATGTACAAAATTGTCTTTTTAATCGGCTTAAATATGGCAGAAAGAAATGAGGTTTATTAAATTGGCAGCTTTTTGGAAAATAAAAAAATAAAAATTGAAGAAATCCATCATTCTGCAGTGAGTTGCAGAAAGAAAAAATTGCAGCATGCATGCATCATGTTAATTGTTAAGGTAAATGCTAAATAAATTTACCTTATATATCACACCAAAACCTCCTTCTCCTATCTTCTTTGCATTGGAGAAGTTATTTGTTGCGATCTGAATCGTAATGAAATCATATTCCACAGGCTCCAAAGCACTAATTTCACCAACAAAAGTAGTTTTTTCCAGAGCTAATTTACATTAGAAACAAACCAAGAACCATTTTTTGAGATTCAACTCATTAGTTGGAATACAATTAATCACAGCTCATCACAAGGTGATATGAGAACCTCATAATAAACTAAAATTAAAGTGAAGCATATTAACAAATAACAAATAGGTTGCAATTTGAAGTCTGACTGGAACTTACTTTTGTTGGCATAGCATTTGGCCATCCTTTTCTTCATTTTCTTAAAGATTTTGAAACCAATCCATTTCAGGGAATCCATGACTTAACTCAAGATTAGAAGAACAGTGGATCGGAACACAAGAAAAATAATTAAGTTGTTTGCAAGGATTCAAATTCCTTGATGGAGCTGCAACCTCGATCAGTCACCCAGTCAAGTCAGGCTCAGCTCAAAGTCGGATTACCAATTAAATTCCTTGGCGGAAAAATGATGTAAATATCAAATACAGAGGTTTGACAGGATCCAAATTCCTTAGCTTGCGTAAAATTAAAATGATGTAAAAGTCAAATACTAAACTACACAAGAAACTCCATGGATATTTCTTGTTGAACTTCGATCTTGTCCTTGCTAGCTATTTACAAGTCTCATTTTCATATTACTGTTGATGTTGAACTAGTAATATGAATATATGATGGAGCTAGAAATCTATATATATATATATATATATATATATATATATATAAATTTGTGTGAGACCGTTCAGGGATCTTTATCCATGAGAGGAATCAGGTCAAGATGAAATGTAATACTTATACTAACAAATTCAATACTAAATCATAAATAAAGTGATGCTACTACTATATATGATGATGGGTAAATCAAACATTATTTGTTGCTACTACTATACTATATTAGATGGTACCATGCAGAAGACCGAGAGGACTACAAAGCACGAGAACTGCAGACACTGTTTTTTTTTTTGAAAACAACTGCAGACACTGTTGATCTGCCTATAACATTATTTACACTGCAAAACCATGTTTATGTATTTTATTATTTCCTCCACTGGACTTGTCTACTCCTCAGCATGAAATCTGATCTATTACATGTATGCGTATTCTTCCTTTCGGAAAAATGTGCTCTTCAAGCATACTTGTGAATTCCAAGGCGAATGCTGCGAAAATAAAAATATATCTGATTTACCAAGAATGCGCATGCATTATTTTGATCAGTTGTTCAATTGGTATCAATTTGGAAACTATATATCTGGGAATCTGGGATATACTCACCATCACCAATTTACATTTCATTGATTATATTGAATCTTGACCTGAGGCTGCTATCATTAAAAAATCCAGGGGCGGAGGGTACTGGACAGTTTAGAGATAAGTTACTTAGCATTTGAAGAACTCTATCCATTGTTGGTCTATCTTCAACTTTTTCTTGAACACACAACAATGCGATGTGGATGCATTTCATTATATCCGGCACAGGACTTGATATACCTCTCAACATTGGATCTATTACATTCGAAGAAGACCCATTTTTCCAATGTGTCCAAGCCTGCAACAACACTCACATGCTATTTATGACAATTAAATTTGTCACTCATATGCATGTTGAATTGGTAAGATATTCATATATACTTACGTAGCTTGGAAGGTATTTTATTGATTCTCCATTTTGAAAATTGATACGTCTTTGTCCACTAATAATTTCCAGGACTAACACTCCAAAACTATATACGTCTGATTTAGCAGAAAATTGACCATGCCATGCATATTCGGGTGCCATATATCCACTATAATGTTAAGTAAAGTTGCCACCCATTGAAAGGCCAGGAGTAAGTTGAGAACAATATAATAGCAGAAAAAGACAATTAATGTAAACCTAGTCAAATTGAAAACTTAAAATATTGATCTAATTAATAAAAAAACATGCAATAAAAAGATTAGATATTTATAATGCTATAAATAATCTAGAAATCAACGTACGAAATCTCAACAAATATAACAGCATTTGATAATGGTTATCTTCAACATGTTACTCCAATAAGTTGACTAATCAAAATACTTTGGGATGCATCATAATTCATATTCTACCTTTAAATTAAATTAGTTCAGTAAGGAGTACTTACTAGGTTCCAGCAATTCGATCGGTAGAGCCGTCGGTTTCATCTAAATCAAACAACCAAGCCATGCTAAAGTTTGAAATTTTTGGGTTTAAATTTACATCTAATAAAATGTTGCTAGCTTTGAGATCTCGATGAATAATGCGAAGGCAAGAGTCTTCATGCAAATAAACAAGCCCTCTAGCAATGCTTGTTATAATTTTGTAACGCCTGCCCCAATTCAAATATCCACATTTTATAGGATCTGCATATATATCAACATATAATTACTTGAAAAGATATAGTTTCAAACTCCTAATCAAAATTGATAGACGAGTTTAATAAATATTTACCAAATAAAAATTGATCAAGACCACCATTAGAAACAAATTCATATACAAGAAGCATTTCCTTTCCTTCTTGACAGAAACCAAGCAGCCTCACAAAATTATTATGTTGAAGTTTGGCCAATAAAGCCACCTCATTTTTAAATTCTTGCATGCCTTGCCATGAATTATCAAGAAACCTTTTTACAGTAACTTCCTCGCCGTTCTCAAATTTACCCTGAATTATTTCCAAATAAATATAAAAAATAAAGTAGTTATTGAGTAATAGAAAAATAAATTTTGTTCAAATCATAAATGTTAGTGACATTATTTTAAAGTTAATACTAGATTTACCTTGTATACGGGACCCAAAATTCCTATTCCAACTTTGTTTGCCTCTGAGAAGTTATCCGTTGCATTTTGAATGGTACTGAAATCATATTTAAGAGACTCCACATCACTATTCTCCACATAGCTTTTAGTCTTCCTCTTGTGCATTTTTCTTAAGACGATAAAAATGAAAATAACAATCATATAATGATGAGTCCGCGGCAATTGAAACTACAATAGTAATTATGACTATTGAAGTTTTATTACACACTACTAAAAACTAAAAACCATATGCAGATTAAGTTGCCCGAATAATAAGGTTAAAGTTTTTCTCTGGAAATGTCTGCATCGTTACACAAGTATAATAAAATAAAGTTGTGTCTTCAATATTAGCTATAACTTTTAGCATAGTGGTAAGTGCTTGATCCTAATAATTGCGTCTGTGAGAAATTTTGCCTGAGAAAATTTAAGGATTGAGTTGTGGCATTTTTAATAAACATTTTTCTACAAAAGGGTTTTGAAAAATATTTTAGATTTGTTCAGTAGTTTTAGTGTGAACAACTACTCTAATATCACCTATTGGTTTCGAGGCAAAAAAAAGTTTAGATAGCGAGAAAGGATTTTTAGAAATTAAAAAAAAAATTAGAGAAATTACGCAACAAAAAAAAAGTTTAAATTCTCAAAAAAAAAAAGTCTTAAGATTCCCATGCCTTAAATTCTGTTTTCGTTTTTTTTTTTTTTTTCAAAAAAAAAAAGATTCCCATGCCTTAAATGAGTTTTATAGTTGTAAATAAAATGTGTACGTGTGTAAACGTTAAGCTCAACAAAAGTGTAAAGAGATAAGGGTAGGGAGATTGTATCAACAATTTTAATAGTGGTACGGTTCAAGTTAAACCTACTGTATATTTTTCCGTAACACAAGAGGCGTCACTAGTATTGACTAAATACGAGTGAATCTATAGTCTTTCACGCTACACTTTCAAATGACAATCCTTTGAACGACTTCCAAAACAACGTTGTGCGTTCTTCACTACCTAACTGCCTTTTTTAAGGGTTATCCACCAAGTCATCTTGAGAGAAGTTTGCTAAAGTCCTTGAGACAAGGAAGGTTAGTCTGAAAGACTAAATTGAACAAAATCTAAAATATCCTTAAATCATTAGAGCGTTAGGAATGGTTGGGTACTCACTGACTTAGCTCTTAAAAGAATTCTTAGCTTTTTTAATCTCTTAACTTTGTAATTTCTTCACACTTCAAGAGAAACTCTTTTATATAGAGTTGAAGATCATGAAAATTTTGAATGTTTGAAATCTTTCAGTTGACACCTTCTAAAATGGTAGGTGCCCAAAAAGTTGTCATTTATTCAATTTTTACAACACAGTATTAACTAGTGGGCAAAAACCATTTCATTTTAGGTGAAAGAAATGTTTCTAATTCGTGTAGGTCCAAAAGACATGTTTGTTTGTTGTCAAAATATATCTAATTGTCAGGTATCCTTAGAGAGTGTGTCCAACAGTTCTTATCAGGAGAAAAAAAAAAAAAAAAAACAACAATCGTCGTACTAATCGTAAGTCTACTGGTAGAACTTGGAATTGCTGCGAAAAGGTTTGTCGAGTCCTAACTAAGTACTTCTAAAGATTCCAGTAAATTAATATCAGAAGACCTAAACTTATGAATTAAGTGTCATTTTTACCCTTGGTTCTTTAGGGTTTTGATGACTTTCCATCCATTTTAAATAGAGAAGTAATGGCAGGAACGAAAATTGCCACTTCAGCCATATACAAGAAACCAAATATAGACACAACAATAATTGAGGCATTGAATTTGTATAGTATAGTCCAAGGACCAAAAATGTCATTTACCCCAAAAACAATATAAAAGTGAGAACGATAACAATGAGTAAGCACAAGATGTTACCTGTAATATTGATCACTAATTGGCATCTGATATTTTGTAAACTGGCTCGAAACTTGCGAACTAATGCTGCCATTAAAAAAAATTCCAGGGGCTTGGGGTACTGGAAGGCTCATAGATAAGTTACTAAGCATTTGAAGAGCTTCAACCATTTTGGGTCTATCTGCATCATTTTCTTGAACACACAATAAGGCAATATGAATGCAATTTGTTATCTCATGCACCGGACTTGATGTACCCCTCAACATTGGATCTATCACATTTAAAGCAGACCCACCTATCCAATGTGTCCAAGCCTGTAAGAATGCTTGCAAGCTATTTATGTCAATTAAATTTGTTACTCGATCTTATGCACATATATATTCATATATTTAATTACTTACATAGCTTAGAAGGTTTTTCATAGATTTTCCATTTTGAAAACTGGCAATCTTTTGCCTGCTTATGATTTCCAAAACTAACACTCCAAAACTATATACATCTGATTTAACAGAAAGTTGTCCATATAATGCATACTCCGGTGCCATATATCCACTGCAATGAGAAGTTTTTAAATGTGTTGCTCAAGTAAGTTGACTTATCAAATTAATTACTTTGTGATACATATCATCTTCCACCTGTAAATTAAATTAGTTTAGTAAGGAGTACTCACTTGGTTCCCATGATACTAGTTGTGGAGCAATGGGTTTTGTGTAAAGCAAACAATCTGGCAATACCAAAGTCTGCAATTTTTGGGTTCAAATATGCATCTAGCAAAATGTTATTAGCATGGAGATTGCGATGGATAATGGGAAGACGAGAGTCTTCATGCAGATAAACAAGCCCTCTTGCAATGCCTAGTATGATTTTGTAGCGTTTCTCCCAATTCAAAGGTCCATGTTCAAACCAAAGTGAAAGACGTGCTTGAGGATTACTACCAAATAAAATGCTGTCAAGATTGCCATTGGGAACGAATTCATAGACAAGAATAATTTTTGTTTCTTCGTGGCAATAACCAAGCAGCCTCACCAAATTCCTGTGTTGAAGCCTCGTCATTAAAGCCACCTCGTTTTTAAATTCTAGATAACCTTGTCTTGAATTATCAGATAGCCTCTTCACAGCAACTAATTGTCCGTCTTCAAGTTTACCCTGAATTATTATAGAATTAATGTGAATAATATAATATTGAGCTATAGAAAAATAAAATTTTATAAAATTGTAACTGTTACTTAGTAAATGTATGTAATAATGTTAATGTTAGAGTTACCTTGTATACAGGTCCAAAGCGTCCTTCTCCTACCTTGTTCGCTTTAGAGAAATTATTTGTTGCATTTTGGATGACAATCAATTCATATTGTAGATGAGACTCAACAGGACTCATTTCAACACTCGGACCAGATTCTTCCACAGCTTCGCCTAGAAACCAACAATGATATGATGTTTTGAGATTCAACTCATTAGTTGGTAATTCTTAGCTTGCTCATATATGTATATTCATTGATAGCTGAGTCTTTTTAAAGTCAAGTGTATTGACAATTAGGTTATTTAAAGTGTTATTGAAACTTACTCTCGGCGTAGCTTTTGGCTTTGGCCTGCCTTTTCTGCATTAGGAAATGGAAATTACTGAAAATAGTAATAATGATAAGACCCGTGGCCGCCGCAGTTGAAACTCCGATAATAATGATGACTGTTCGAAGTGATATAGGTGGCGAGGGAGGTTCTTTAACTGACATTGCACCAATGAAACTGGTATTCTCATAGCGAAAAAAGCAGCTGGGACACAGTATACTTGCCCCTGTCCTGTTGTTAATACCTTCCGGCATTTTCCATAGAGTGAAAGCAGTGTTTAAGCAATCAGTGCAATCTTGAACAGATAAACCAGGGGTGCACTGCACATATGCATATATGGTCTGCTGGTCTGGTCCACTCATATTATCAGCTGCATACTTGAGGAACGGACCGCCGTCAGCGGCTTGTGTTGTTAGGGAGTCTACCAGGGTTGTCAAATCTTGACTGAACTGATCAGATTGTTGGAGAATGATGCTACTACTATATTGTTCGATAATAGGACCGCTGTTCAAGGAACCTATGATGGATTTATCGGAGTAATATATACTGCAGATGTTGTACCATTGGAATGCCTCCTTCTGATAGGGACACGACTGTAAAATCTTCTCAGCATTATCACTAACACAGCTACGACATTCATTCAGTTCAGCATCCCCTCTGCATAGTACAATAGCGCTAGCCCTCTCAATGTCTTTCCCAACGGAACCGGTATAGAATCCATATTCATTTACATTTTTTGACAGAGAAGACAAGAGTATGTTAAGGTTCTTGCTGTATGTGCTGCTCTGAGTGTACCTCCCTCTGGCTCCACATTCATGGAGTTCAGTATTAGGATCTATATCCGCTATGGTGATGGAAATTAGATGCTGCAAACTCAAGAAGATATGGAAAGCAATCCATTTTTGCAAATCCATGACTTACTCAGGATTGAAGTTCTTATTTCAGGTAACACATATATACAGAAGAATAAAACCGATCCGAGACAATAATCTCAATTGAGTTGATGGGATAGTTAGTTGGCTTGATAACCAATTCCAAGTTCGACCTTCAAGTAACATATATACAGGAAGAATACAAAATTTTATTTAAAAAAATTAGTGAAAAAGAGCTTGAAATTATTATAACACTAGGGAAACCACAACCGTTAAGGCCTAGGCTGCTTCGGCTAATAAGAGTAGATATTTATTTTTCTTCTTGAACTAGTAATTCTCAAATCTCAATAAAAATTTCAGTTATTACTAACATCTTGATTACTAACGAAATCCTTAAAAGTAATTAAAAAATTCACAGAAGAATATATAAATATATGTAGGAAGAAATAATTATAAGAAACCATTTTCAAAAAAAAAAAAAAATTTATAAGAAACCAATAGTAATGCTAAAACCTCTAAATCTAAAAGGAATTACTAATATAATATAATATATTATAATAAATATGAAGCAACTAGAAAAGAGAAAATAATTAACTTGCAACATCCAAAATGAAAAACCAAAAGAAATTGATACCAGGGAAAGAAAATCATGTAGCTTTAGTGTTGTCGCGGCACGGACAAACGCACAGGCAGAGCACCATCTACAGTTCAGAAAATCAAATTCCTTGAGCTGCCACTGCAGGTAAAGCTCAAAGCCGGATCGTCCAACTTGGGAGCTAACTGAATATATATGCCTCAGAAGCTTCCCTCCGCGAAAAATTGCGTGAAAATGAGGTAAAATGTTTCTGCAGAAGGAGGCCATCGTCCGAAACAAAAATCCCCCAATGTTTGTGGTAGAAATCGAGCCCCACACAATAATGCTCTTGAAAACAAGTCTTGAGTGTGACTTTTCTGAAAGGTTTTGTCTAATAAGGAGATGAAAGGTTTTGTCCAATAAAAGTCCAAACCTGTCATTTTCATTTGGGAGACAAACCATTTGTGGTACAAACAACTGTAGGAAGACATTTGGGATTTCTGCTGCATTGATGGTCTGCAGCTATTTAAGGACCTCAACCTCTCACTGCTCAAACATTCAGTCTCATACACCATCCAGAGAGTATAGAGTAAAAGTGAGGGAAAAATACAGTTCACTCAAGCAAAGGCAGCACTCAGCACAGTTCATTCAGGCAACAACAAACACCAACTATGGCTGGAGGTTAGATCCTATATTATTCAGTTTTAATCTTACATTTTCATCTACTAGATCAATATTATAAGATAGATATTTTTAATTTGTTGAACTTGACACTTGTGGTCCTAGGTAGCAGTCTCATTTTTATACTATTAGTATTGATGTTGAAGTACTGATGCTATGGAGAAATCTAAGTTGTTATTAGCGCTTTGATTTGAAACGTGGTCCTTGCTTTTTGATTGAGAAAGCTGGTAATAAGATCTTGAAAAATTGTACAACCTTTAATTTTATAAAGACTTTTAGTTACGATTTTCTTTTTTCTATATATTTTAGGTTTCAGTGTTTTACATTTTTTCGGGATCAAAAACTTTTTGAATACAACTGACCCTATTACATGTCATTTGAGGGAGGTCACTACATGCCATTTGAGCACAAGGTGTTTGGCGGATCAAAAACTTTTTAAAAATGTGAATAATGTAAATGATAGGTAAGCAAAGCAAGGTATTAGGTATATATACTTATATAGGTGGTGGTTAATTTATGTCAATAATCGAAAGGTTAATCCAAAGCATTCCAAAAAGTAATTTAGCCGAAGAGTAAAGTACTCTTCGTTAGTTACATTTTCAGTGCACAAAATCCTTATTCATCAATTAACTTTATTTAAACTTAAAATAATATTTAACACCTTAAATATTATTTAAGTTTAGTGACATGTTTGAAATACTTAAACACACATTTACTATATAAATATCCAACAGAACTATCTAATAAAATGAGACTCTTGGGTCCAATGACGAAGTCTTAACTGGAAAACTAATAAGTAAATTTGAAACACCAAATATGAAAACGCAAAATAACTTAATGGCCCTGTTTGGTAAATGGCTGTTGGCTGATTGGGTTGACTGTTTGAGTTAGAAGGTATGATTTGTTAATAATATTAGCTGATTGTAAAAAGTTGTTTGATATATTAGCTGTTAGCTGATAGCTGTTTGGTATAATTTTTTTCTCAAAAAACTAATTGAAAAGGCTGCTTTGAGTAGCCTTTTGAATTTTAGTATTTTAGAGTTACAAAAAACTTATTAACCAAATAACTAATAGTGATCAAATAAGCCAAAATTGGCTGATAGACTGATTATTTACCAAACAGAGCCAATACCATTGAAACAATTCTGTTTTTGCGACAGAAAAGGCCAACAATCATATCACCATTCACAATCAATAGTTATACCATAGACTTGGGTTCACTAGACAAGGTGGACTCGTAACAATTTATATACTAAATGTTTACAATTCAAATTATAAACATTCAGTATATATGTAAATTGTAAATATTTAGATGGGAACATTAAATTTATAAATTGTGATCACTCAGTACTTACTAAAATCCATAGAATAATTTGCCATTCACAGCAGTCTGCTAGTTGACCCAACTTTGTCGCTAGTTGACCACGTCCCAGAAAGTATGCAGAAGCTTCCCGGCTCTTTTCCACATACGAGCTTTTGGAAAAGGCAAAAACTTGTGTGAGACCATCTCACCGTGAGACGAGTCGGGCCAAGTCGGGTCAGATTCAAATGTAATACTTATACGCACAAATGTCATACTTATATACTCAAATGTAATACTAATTAGGAATAAAATTTTTGTTACTTATAAGGGTAAAGGTAATAATTTTAAGGGAAAATACAATACTTTTACATTTCGATTTAAAAGTATTACAATTTTCTTTAAAAGTATTATATTTTCCTTTATAAGTAAGGGGTACTTGTCAACATTACTTATTATGAAAAATGTATTATTTTTTCTCTTATAAGTAACAAAAATTGTATTCCGGACTAGCATTATATTTGAACATATAAGCATGACATTTGCATATATAAGTATGACATTGTATGTTGGTTCGACCCGACCCGACATGTCTCACAAATAGGGATCCGTGAGACGGTCTCACACAAGTGTGACCCTTTGAAAAAATGATACAAATGCGGAATACTGCCAAGTACCTACGCACCAAATTCAACAGATATTTGTTTTTGGCTCATTATTTACTCATTTACTATTGAACAGATGTTTACGCGCTTTGCGCTGAATGTGGGCCCACCAATAATACTTCTTCAGTTCTTCTCATCTTCTCAACAAATTCTTAAATTTTGTTTAATACATATCTTTTTATTATTTAAAACAAGACTCAATATTTTAATTATGTTTTTGTATCATTGAGAATGATTTATGTCATTATGATATTAATAATTTTTATCCATATTTTTATAATTATACAATTATAAATTACTTTACAATTATTATACTACTATTTTTTTATCGGGCAAAAGTATTGTTAAGGGAGGGGGGAATGTAATTTTTTAGGATAACAAATCGTATATATATAAATGGTATAATATATATAAATTAGGGATGTCAATCTTAACCTGAATCCGATGGGCTGGCCCAATAAAATCGAAATTGATAGTTTGATGGCTCGAACGGGCTAGCTCGATAAAAAGTGTTGGCCCAATAAGCAAATTGACAAACCCGATGACCAGATAGGGTTAAATCGAAATTTAATGGTCTAGCTCGATAACCCAATACTAAAAGTTGGAATTTAGAAATGGAGGTTTAGGTTTTCCCAAAAAAAAAATTGACGTTTAGATTAGTTGAGTGATGTATAAATTTATATCTATTAATGTAAATGTGCTAGCTTGATATATAATTATAATTTATTTAACATTAATATAATTTATATATAATATTTATATTTTTACTTTATACTTATAATATTATTAAGTTATGAAGTTTGTAAAATGTATAGTAGTTTGTAACTTTTCACTTGATTTATGTAATAAATAAAATTTACATCAATTATATTAATATTAATATAAAGTTACAATTAATCGTATTAATTAATACTTATGAAAACTAATAAGCATACTATGACTATGTTATGTGTGTGTGTTATAATCTAAAAACATAATAAATGTGAATGAAGGTTATACCCTTCATTTATGTCCGTTTTTTTTCGTTAATTTTTTTTGTACATTATGCTATAAAAGTTGTACTACATAATATTTTGGACAAGTATACCCCTACCGTTATAACTTCCGTTATCTTTTCCACTATTGTTACTATGCACATTCATCCACCATATATTTTCTTATCTTATTCAATAATAATAATAAAATATACACATTAAATATTAGAGTTATATGTTAGTTATTTTTTAAAATATAAATATCTAATTTATAAAAATATTTTACATTATTATTATTATTATTATTATTATTATTATTATTATTATTTACTATACTAAATTTTAAATAAATTTAAAATTTTAATATAAAATAATAATATTGGGCACCTATTTTTTGTGCATTTTTCCGTTAAGTTTTTTTGTACATTATGCTATAAAAGTTGTACTACATAATATTTTGGACAAATATACCCCTACGGTTATAACTTCCGATATCTTTTCCACTATTGTTACTATGCACATGCATCCACCATATATTTTCTTATCTTATTCAACAATAATAATAAAATATACACATTAAATATTAGAGTTATATGTTAGTTATTTTTTAAAATATAAATATCTAATTTATAAAAATATTTTACATTATTATTATTATTATTATTATATTATTATTATTACTATTATTATTATTTACTATATTAAAATTTAAATAAATTTAAAATTTTAATATAAAATACTAATATTGGGCACCTATTTTTTGCGCATCGCGCATAAGAAAAACTAGTTATATAATGTTTGTGAATGATTTAAATAAATATATAGTTATACAAACAAGTGTAATAAATACTTCTAGCATTTAATTGATCTTGCTAAGTTAAGATTAGAGGAGAGATTGAATTCATTTTACTATTAACAATATTTTTAAATTCTAATACAAAATTACAAAGACATTTAAATATAAAAATATTTAAATAAATCTTGGGTGGAGATATAGGTAGCGGTGGCAGTTTATACGGATTGGCCCACAAGTTACATAACTCATGAGGCTAACCCATTACCCATATAACACGGTACCCCTTAGAACTATATTATTATTATTATTATTATTATTATTATTATTATTATAACACGAGTGTCAACTATCAAATGCCAACTAACATAGAAAAATGACCTAGTAATTAATATTTGTCGATTGAAATATCATAGGTGTAGACTTTCTTGGACCTACCCAACTATTTAGCTAATATCTGCCTAATTTTTTATGTTATTCTTTTTCAAAAATGTTGTGTATATTTAAAAAAAAAATATGATAACTATATTTTGCATAACGTTTGGGCTTCATTTTTCTTAAGATTTGGAAACCAATCCGTTTCATGGAATCCATAAAAGACTTAACTCAAGATTAGGATAACATTGCAAAAAAAAAGAAATATAATTATGAAGTCTTAAGTATTAATTTGCAATATCCTAAATGAAAAAGTGAAACAAATGAATAGCAGTTGGAAAAGAAAATGGTGTAGCTATAGTGTTGTCCGGCACGGAGTAGTAGAGTAGTATTAACAGAGGGCTGGCAGGATAAGAACTTCGTCGCTCTTCCGGACCCAGCAAAAATGAAGAAATTGTCAAAACAAGTGGTCCTCATTACTGATTAACTCCTTTTCACATTACTTTTGACTATATATTACGCGCTTTGGGCGCACCGTAGGCCCTTGAATAATAGAAGTGGCAGCCCTGCAGGTAGCATAAGAATTCTAGTACGTATATTTCCAAATCTTATTCTCTAAATTTTACTCTCTGATGTAACAGACACTATAAACGAATCTTTTATGTTGGTCTCAATACAAGTGTCTATATCGACATTTTGTGTGTAGGAGTAAAACGTGAGAATAGAAAATGAGAGTAAACATAGTAGTTTCTGTAGCATAGTATCATTGGCTTAGAGTCCGGCATAGCGCACAAGACCGGTGCGGCATCTCGAGAATCCTCGTACCCGCGGACTAGCCTTACCAATCATACATGCCAAACTAGTTTCGTCCTGCCATGAACTCATAAGGTGAACGACAATAGCTCCCGACCAGTTGTGTCTTTCAAGTCGCATCGGTCACCTTCATAGTCAAGTCCAAGACTAGCAACAAGCTCCCTCTCGACCAGTTGTGCCCTTCGAATCCTGACTCGGCCAAGCCTTAGCGTCTAAGGCAGAACTCACCTTAACGCTATTGTCGCCCCCTACCCATATGGCAAGCTAGCCAGTTAGCCCGTTCATTCATTAGGTGTAGACCTGTCAAAACAGGCCCAACTCGTCGGGTTGGGCCAGTTTAACTCGCATTTCAGACGGGCTGGGCTGGAGAAATTCTAACCCGGCCTGTTATCAACCCGAGCCGGAACACGGGTTATACAGGATAGCCCGTGGGTTAGACGGGCCAACCCGTATTCCCATCCCCCACCCCGCAACCCAACCCTTAACAGTATGTTTAGTTCACAGAATGAATTTTAAGGAAATAGGAATAGTATTCCATAAGGAATGGAATAGACTAGGAATAGAATAGAAATTGTATTCTATTGTTTGGTTCGCGGAAAAAATAGACTTTAGAAATGTAATTTCAGTGTTTGGTTGGTTAAAGGAATAGAATTGGAATGTGTTTAAAAGACACAAATACCCCTATACAAAAAATGTATTATTATTATTATTATTATTATTATTATTATGATATATGAAAAAAATATAAATTATACATGAAAATATAAATTTGTGAATGGATGAAATTATAAGAATCCTAATTTACCACATGTCCCTACGGATATAAATAAAGATATATGTGTATATAATAATAATAGTAATAATAATAATGATAATAATATATAATAATCAACAATCAACTGGAACATGTGGTTAGAATTTAAGCTTTATAATCTAACAGATTATGAATTATTTGAGTGAGTCTTGTTAAATAAAATGTGTGGATGTCAGTAATTCATGGGAAATTATGGGCAAAAATTAAGGTGAAATGATTATGTGTAAAGTGCTATATAAAGGTGTTGAAATGGGATTGTAAGGTATTGGGTTAAGTGATTCTCTCATGTGAAGGTAGTGATTTGAAATATAAATATATATGTGTGTGTGTATAATTAATTATATATACTGGTTAATAATACAAAAGGGTATTTTCGGTATTATATTAAAAAAGCTATTCAAATGCTTGGGAATATCTAATACTAGAGGGTCCACTAGGAACGGCTATTTCCCTTGCAAAGGGAATAGCTCATTCCCGGGAACGTTATTCCTACGAGTAAAAGGACCCCGGGAATGGTATTTCATTCCCGACCTATTCCATGAACCAAACAGTGTAAATGTATTGCGTAAATTTGGTATTGTATTAATATTTTAAAACATTGTTACTAACAAGATTTGAACCTTTAACCTTTCACATAACTTACCACTATTGAAAGTTGAAACCAACTATGCAAAAAACATTTGTTAAACATTTTTATATACATATTTATTTATTTAGATCATTCACAAGCATTATATATAATTTATTTATATTAACTTTATTACAAGTATTAATTAATACAATTAATTGTATCTTTATATAAAGATTAATATATAATTTATTAATTTATTTATATTAAATTTGTTACTAGTATTAATTAATGCAATTAATTGTATCTTTATATAAATATAATATATAATTTATTAATTTATTTATATTAAATTTATTACAAGTATTAATTAATATAATTAATTGTATTTTAATATAAATATTAATATATAATTTATTAATTTATTTATATTAAATTTATTACTAGTATTAATTAATGCAATTAATTGTATCTTTATATAAATATAATATAAAATTTATTAATTTATTTATATTAAATTTATTACAAGTATTAATTAATACAATTAATTGTATCTTTATATCAATATTAATATAAAGTTTATTTATAAAATTAAAATATAATTATGTATGTGTGTGTGTATAATCTGTATATATATAAACATACATAGTGTTTGTTCTAAAGGTTTAATGTGCTTTGTTGTAAATGGTTTTAGTTCTTAACTAAGAGGTTAATGGTTCAATTCCTAACCTATACAAAGTAAAACAATTTTAATAAAAATATTCATTAAAAAGTAAATAAAAAATAAATAAATTGACAGGCGGATGGGCCACCCGTTTAGCCTGTCCTACACGGGTTGGGTTGGCCAACCTGTGGGAAAACGGCCCGTTTTCGGATCAACTCACGGGCTGGCCCGTTTTGATAGCTCAAAACGTGACAATAAAGTCTACTCCACGGAATTTGAATTCCATTAACAACCAAAGCTACGATACCTAATGTAGTAGTAGTAGTAACAGAAGTAGCAGTAGTAGTAGTGTTTCGTGGGGCCAGAAAAGTGTTTATATAAAATGGGAGTGCAGGTAGTTATTTTGAGGCTTAGATGGCACCAGAAGAAGCTGATGGAAAATTAGTACAAAATGAGTGTCCGAGTTTGACCCAAGTTCACTACTGATTTGAACAAGATTAAAGTGAATCTAGATATTCTCATAAGATGAATTTTGTATGTTTATAAGTATGAAAAATTAAATCTCACAGTATACATATGAGGCTGAGAAAAAGTGTATTGAGAAAGTTTTGAAAAAATATATATCCTATGTTAGGGGGAAAAACCAAAAAGGAAAGGTCTTTGGCCGGATCATCTTCTAGTAATACATCGAGACAGAAATATAGTAGGAGAATATTGTACAATAAACATGTACATCAATAATAATAACAGAACATAAATTGGCAAGAAATAATTCGAAAATAACAATATATTCCGAATATAAATAAGAAATCTGAAATTAACAGTACGTAAATGGAAATGGAAACAATAATGGAAAAATCCAAGTCGTGTATAACACACTTTCCTTAAAACCGATTCGCTACCTCCCATGGTGCTAGGAGTGTTGTAGTGTCGGTCTCCCAGGATAAAATGGATCACAATAATATAGTTGAGCACTCAACCTATATTATTTTCGGCGAACTAGAACAAGGATTGAACACATAGGATAATCTCTAGAAGAAGTAGAATTGCTACTCTTTTATATATTTTCATTTCGCACACGGCCTATTTCAAGAAGAAAGAAATCAGATGAACACTCTGATAATAGCCAAGAGAGAGAAAGGAAAAGTGTACCGTGTTGCTTGCATCTCTCCGGATGGCCAACTAGAGGCATTTTAAATACTTCACAAGTTAAGGGTATTTTGCTAACCCATAACAAGTCAAAAAGCAATAGACAAAAGTCCTAAGCTTTTTATCCTTCCTAGGAGTAAATAAAGGAAGAAATTCCTTTATGTACTATGCAAAGCAACATCTAGAAGTGGGAGTACAAGTGGTTTTATTTTTACAATAAAACAACAAAAGAGAGTGGCTTTGGAGTGGTGAACGGCGTGGGAGACAAAGGCATTTCTTCCAACATCACAACTCCCAAAATCCACAAAAATAATAATAATAATAATATAATAATAATAAAATATTATTATAATAAAGCATTATTAAAGTGATCTAATAGGTATATTTTGAGAATTAATTTCTCATTCACCTATTTTCTACTTTATGTGTACAAAATATTAATTTCTTCTACTAAATAGAAGAAATCGAATTCACATTTACCCGATTAAATCGGAAGTGAAGTTCTCATATTTTATACCACAAAATAGTCACTTAAAATGCAATATTATTATCAAATTTTCCAACATCCTACATTAAAAATTATATAAGTTTAGCAGTTTTTGACAATTTTCACACAAAAAATATTGATATTGAGAAGGCCTTGTATGCATTCTTCATTTGAAAAGAAGAATTCTTCAACGTACTTATAACTTTCAAGCTAAGGCTGACAATGTGGAGCTAAATGGATCTTCTGATTTACAAAGAAAATGAGTGCAATGTATAAAATTAAACAGGACACAATCAACCTGTTACAAACTACTAAACACCAAAACCATATGCAGCAGATTAAACACAGCAGCCAATGAACGTTCAAAAAACTAAAAACCAAAAAATCCATATGCAGCAAGATGGAGAATAGTATGAATATTGGAGGATGACGTGAATAAAGAAGAGAAAGGAGAGAAGGGAAACAAATTAAATTCATTATATGTTAATCAGTTGTAACTAATTTCTTTTTTTCCCTCCTGTATATAAAGTTTGTCAACCTCTCTGTAATACAACAGACTTCACCATAATATTCAGAATGCATCCATTTCCCTCTCTTTTCTTACTCTGTGCATAACACTCGTCCAATAATGAAGAACAAACTCTCAGACAAATATTATCACAATCACAAAAACAATACAGAACTAAAAGCAATAGCAATGAGCAAGCACATGATGTGCTTGAATTGTTGATGAATTTGGTATGACTTTGGATGCTACCTGGGAAACTGCTCACTAATTGACATCTCGTTTCTGGTAGACTGGTTCGACGCCTCTGAATTAATGTTGCTATGGATAAAAAATCCTGGGGCTATAGGTATTGGAAGGCTCATGGTTAAGTTACTTAGCATTTGAAGAACTTCACCCATTGTTGGTCTGTCTGTAACATTTTCTTGAACGCAAAGCAACGCAATGTGGATGCATTTTGTTATCTCATGCACTGGACTTGATGTACCTCTCAGCATTGGATCTATCACATTTGAAGCAGATCCGCCTTTCCAATGAGTCCAAGCCTGTAACAACATTATATTCACAACTTATTTGTGTCAATATAATTAATTTCTTACTCATATGCACATCACTAATAATAGCCATACTTACATAGCTCAGAAGGTCTGTCATAGATTCTTCATTTTGAAAACGAGTATTCTTCTCTCCACTTATAATTTCCAAGACTAACACTCCAAAACTATATACGTCTGATTTAACAGAAAATAGGCCTTGGCGTACATACTCCGGTGCCATATATCCACTACAATGTGAAGTGGTTGAGTGTGTTACTCCAGTATTTGATTAATCAAGTTACTTTGTAATGTATAATCTTCTGGCTGAAATTTAGATGAGTATATATAGAGTACTTACTAGGTACCAACGATTCTGCTTGTAGAGTCTTGAGTTTCATCTAAAGTAAACAGCCTAGCTGTGCCAAAGTCAGCAATCTTTGGATTCAAATCTTTATCTAGTAGTATGTTACTAGCTTTGAGATCACAATGAACAATGCAAAGACGAGAATCTTCGTGCAAATAGACAAGTCCTCTAGCAATTCTTGTTATGATCTTGTAGCGTTTCCCCCAATCCAAGTATCCACGTTTTATAGGATCTAAACGGCAGCATTTAATTGATAAGATACGGATTCAAAGTCCTAAATCAATGTAAAAGATGAGTTTGAGAACTATTACCAAATAAAATATTGTCAAGGTCGCTATTAGGAACAAATTCATAAATAAGAATCATTTCTCTTTCTTCATGGCAATAACCAAGCAGCCTCACCAAATTCCTGTGTTGAAGCTTAGTCATTAAAGTCACCTCATTTTTAAATTCTAGATTACCTTGCCTTGAATTTTCAGATAACCTCTTCACAGCAATTTCTAGTCCGTTTTCAAGTTTACCCTGAATTATTTTGGAGTTCATAGTTAAAAATAAATAAAAATATTTGAATTATAGAAAAATAAAACTTTAATAAATTATAATCGTTTAGATATTTACCTTGTATACGGGCCCAAATCCTCCCTCCCCTAACTTATTTTCTTCAGAGAAGTTATTTGTTGCATTTTGTAGCGTAATCAAATCATATTTCAAGGACGACTCCACAGTACTAATTTCATCAGGAGAGCTAGTTTCTTCCAGAGCTTCACATAGAAACCAAGAACAATCTTTTCGGATTCAACTCAAACATTAAATTAAAGTCAAGCGTAAGAATAATTGGGTTACAATTTAAAATCAAATTGGAACTTACTCTTCACAAAGCTATTGGCCTTCCTTTTCTGCAATTCTCTATAGATGATAAAAATGCATATAGCAACCCCGATAAGACCCGCAGCAGTGCAAACAACAATAGTGATGACTGTTTTATTATTACCATCTGGCCCTGCAAAAACAAAATCTATCTGCAGATAAGAAATGTATTGTTGACATGCTAGATGGAGAGACAAAAATGTATTCCCAAAATTTTAATTGCACGATCATATAAGCATGTAGTTACTAGGTGGGAGATTGTGGATAAAGACATAGGACTGAGTCCTACAGTTACTCACAATATGGTGAGCTTCTTGTGGACACACAGGTACTGGTCCTCCCAACTAAAGTACTATTGAGTTACGGTGATATATCCCTCCACTATATCTTATTGGGACGGGCAAGGTTTTTGCCTTTTGTGGGCGTGTAAGACTTGTACAAAAGTTTACCTGGTGGTGGCGGTGGTGGTGTTGGTGGAGGTGTTGAAACAGATTGATTTATGAGCGTGTTACTGAAGAAACTGCTATTCTTATAGCGAAAAATGCAGTTGGGACGTAGTACTCGTGCCCCTTTCCTGCTGTTACCCTCCGAGTTATTCCATTCATTGGTGGCATTGTTTAGACAATCAGTGCAATCTTGAACAGATAAATCAGGGGTGCACTGCATATACGCATATATGGTATCGGACTCTGGTATGGGTGTACTATCAGCTGCATACTTGAGGAATTGATCGCCATTTGCGGCTCTTCCTCTTAGCCTGTTTACCAGCCTTGTCAAATCTTCATTGAACTCAACAGCGTTAATCTCACCAATTATCCAGTCATTATTTTGTTCTTTTACAGGAGTGGTTTGCCAAGAACCACCTATGATGGATTTATCTGAGTAATATATACTGCAGATGTTGTACCATCCGAATGCCTCCTTCTGAGTAGGACACCAACCTATAATCCTCCGAGCAGTCTCACTAACACAGCTACGACATAGATTAATGTCGGCATCCCCTCTGCACAGCGCAATAGCGCTAGCCCTATCTGAGTCTTGCCCAATGGAACCATTATAGAATCCATAGTTATTTAGTTTGTCTGAGAGGGATGAGACTAGTGTATTAAGGTTGTTGCCGTATGTGCTGCCTGCACTGTAAGTCCCACTCCTTCCGCATTCATGCCATTCAAAATTGATATCAAAATCATCGGCAGCCATGGCACAAACATGCAAACTGAAAATTAGGAAAACAACAATAATCCATTTCTGGAAATCATCCATCACCACTTACTGGATGAGGATCAGATCTGCAGACAAGGATTATATTAAAGCAAACTAGTGAAAATAATAAGAATTCAAAAAAGGTCACAGGCTTGAAACCAAACTACATACTACGTACTAAATCTGGAGAAGCATGCTAGTTAATTAAATAAACCTAAGGGCACGATATATTCAACCTGAATCATAAAGGTAAAAATATTATACTCCGTATTATACACTCGCACACGTCTTTGAATAGTGACTACACAGTGCCTATGCGCCAAATTCCACACATATTTCTTTTTGGCTGAATAGTGACTACACAGTGCCTATGCGCCAAATTCCACACATATTTCTTTTTGGCTGAATAGTGACTACACAATGCCTATGCGCCAAATTCCACACATATTTCTTTTTGGCTCTTACTTGCGCATTTGCTATTGATCAGCTGTTTCCGCTCGCTGAATGTGGCCCCACCAATAATACTTTTTTTTTTTAATACAACTAACTCAATTATCACTGATAATACTTCTTCTCATCTTCTAACCAAATTTTTAAATCTATCTACTATACTAATAACAATAGCTTATGATGAATAAAAAAATAATGGTTAAATTATTAATCAAATGGATGGTTGGATTGTTTAGATTTATATATTTTGTTGATATTTCTAAATTTATCTTTAATTATTAGCATATTCATCGATTTTAATTAAGAAATGTCTTAGATTTGAATCTCATCCCATTCAAAGTTGGCATAATTAAAAAAAATGCACAAAAACACCTCATAACTCCCTTGTCCCTAATTGTGCATTTCCGAACACTGTGTGGTGTATATTTACATATCTAGTAGTGTGTTTTTTGGTAATGCATACCTAATTGTGCATATTTCTGTTGTGCATTTTCCTAACACTAGTGGTGTATTTTGTTAACACTAATGGTATATACCGACCACACGGGAAGGCACGACCGCACCTGAACTCTAATATATATATATATATATATATAAAGCAACTCGCAATAACCAAAGTCTGGCAGCAATTGAAATGACAATGGTGATGACTGTTAGAGTTATATTGCAAACTAGATGTTACATAATGTGTTTACATTGATCAGTTTGGCATTACTTTGGATGCTACATACCTGTCATATTGATCACTAATTGACTTCACATTTTTTATAAACTGGCTTGAAGCCTCTGAACTGATGCTGCCACCAATAAAAAAATCTAGGGTCTAGGGGTTCTGGAAGCCTTATAGATAAGTTATTTAGCATTTGAAAAACTTCAATCATATTTGCTCTATCTGCAACACTTTCTTGAACACACAATATAATAAGGCAAATAGGCAATGCGCAGGGCCGGCCCGGAGGGCAGTCATTATACGGTGGACCATGGTCCACAATGCATTATGGATCATGGTCACAACACGCCGCCGTTTCATTAAGTAAAAAAAATGATTGCCGTAAGTCTTAAGGGAGCTCCATAAATGATACTACAGTTTATCTCAAAAGATACTGCCTCACATTTGTTTTTATATTATCAAATGAAACTGTAGTTATATCGAAATGAAACTGTAGTTATGTTCAAAGGAAACTGCAGTGTATATAAAATGAAATTGAATAACAGTTTCACATGTTTGAGTGTATATTGTCCAATGAAACTGTAGTTATATCGAAATGATATGATAGTTGTGTTGAAAGAAAACTGCAATGTATTATAAAAGAAATTGTAGTTGGGTTGAAAGGAAACTGAATAATAGCTTCATATATTTGAGTGCATAATGTCAAATGAAATTCATATCCATTTTTTTTTTTATTCAAGTGGTAGAATTATTGTTGTAATATGATTTTTTTTAAATAAAAATTTGTATCATATTGACCCTTAATTCATGGATGATTTGTACGGAGTAGCTTTTAGTGGTAGTTTGAGCTTATCTTGAAAAGTTCACTGCATGCATGTTGGAATTGTCAATCGTTGGTCTAATATTATTAATCGTTGGAAAAGGATGAGCTTTCCTTGATTTCTACAGCGCAGCCTTAGAAGACTACATATTCAAATTTATCCTTATATATATGTCATATCATATGACTACTACTGAGTCTGTTACAATGTAGTATCTGTAATATTTGTTCATAGCTATTTTTCTTAACCTACTGAACACAAAGAGTCAACAGTCACTCCCATTATTCATGTGGGAGTGTTAACCGGGACACCGCGTGCTACTAGACCACAAGGTCTTTGACTGTCATATCATATTGTTAATCATGTTGTCCGCATCATTTTAGGTAGAATAGTTGTCATTATATATGTCATATCATATTGCTAATTAGTTTGTCAGCAATATTTTAGGTAGTGCAGTTATCCTTAAATATGTCATATATATATATATATATATATATATATATATATATATTGTTAAAAGAAAATATTACTTAGACTCCCAAGTTATACTCCCTACTTTTACTTCATCAAACAAAAGTTTGATGCTGACATTCTTTTTGAGACCCACAAGATGAAAATAACTTATCATATCTTGCCACGTCAGGAAATAAAAGTGATGGAGTAGAAAATGGGACTCCATGTAGTAAAACTCTATTGTTAATAAGCTTGTGCGCAACATTTTAGGTAGAACCGTCACTGTGGACTATGGAAGTTATAGGGGTCATTTACTTCACTTCTCTGTTTTTTCATTTTTAGTTTTCTATTTCTCCATTTCTCCGATTTTTCTTTTCATTTTCCATTCTTTCAGTTTTCTAATTTTCAGTCCCTATTCCTCCAATTTTCATTTCTCTAATAATAATAATACATCAATAAAAACTTTACATTAAATAAATTACAACCGATTACAAAACAAAATACGCAGTAATAACATGTATAAAAATACAAAAAGTGAAATTTTTTTTAGGTAATAAGCATACATTTTTTATAAAAATAAATATGATTATTTATAGAGGCATAAAAGATCTATATTCGAATTTTGTAATTGCATCTAAAAATACAAAAGTGAAGAAATCATTTGCAATTTGTAATAAAATAATAATAATCATAATAATAATAAATCTGGTCAAACATGCTAGTTAGTTAAATAACCTAAGGGCAGGACATATTCAACCTGAATCATAAAGGTAAAAATATGATACTCCGTATTACACACTCGCACACGTCTTTGAATAGTGACTACATAGTACCTACTTTGAATGAGGAATCGGTGAATAAAATAGAAGAGAGATGAAATTAGGACTTTAAATTTTGACTTGAGAGGGTCAAATACTTACATGTAGTCCAAGTAGGATAATAAGGAAAATATATATATATAAATATACATTGCAGTATGGCATCCCAATAAGTGCATTATTAACATGCTAAAAATGCTAATTGCTCTTTTTTTTTTCCGGGTTCATTAATGAATTTGGAGCTTATTCGAGTTCTTGACTTAATTGTTATCCTAAATAGTTCAATGGTCTATTTGTACATTTTTTTCCTAAAATAAATGATAAATTTACCTTGTATACAACCCTAGAACCTCCTTCTCCTATCTTGTTTGTCGAAGTTATTTATCCCATTTTGAATAGTGATGAAATCATACTCCATAGAGTCATAGACTCCTCCACAAAACTAATTTTTTCCGAATCAGCTTCACACAGAAACCAAGAATAATCTTTTGAGATGCAACACACAACTAGTAACTATGAATCTTAATAAACAATAAAACATCACCCTCCTATGGCAAAAATTAATGTGGGGGGTTTTCTAAAGATTAATGTGGATGTTGCTTTGGATTATACTCGAAATAGAATGGCATTTGGCTGGGTTGTGCGTGGAGAGGAGGGTGATGTTAGGGGATTGGGATGGAGAGTTGAGGATGGAGTATTCTCGGTTCGTGAAGCTTAGGCGGTGGGGTGCGGGAGGTTTTGAGTTGGGTTAAGCAGAAGAGCTGGTTTCGGGTTGTTGTGGAGTCAATGCGCAGGTCGTTACGAATGCTGTTGATGGTGGAAAATGTAGTGGCCCTTTTGGTTTAATTATTAAGGATATTCCATCTATTTTAGATAAGTTAGATTTGGTTTCTATTCGTTTTGTTAGGAGGGAAGCTAATATGTTAGCACATACTATAACGAAGAAATCTTTGGATGATTCGTGTATAGGTGCTGTGGAATATTTTGATTGTATCCCACGTTTTGTTTCTTGTATTGCTCGTCTGGATATTGTGGAAATTTAATATAAGGGGTTTGTTTGGTTTTTAAAAAATAAACAATAAAACATGTTTTAAAGTTAGGGGTATTAACAATCATTATTGCATGGACCATGGTCCACACAGCTGTGTGGACCATAAATAAAAGGTACAATATTTTTATACTGAAAGTACATTATTTTTGTACTGAAGGTACATTATTTTAGTGTACATTATTTTTGTACTGAAGGTACATTATTTGATAGATACTATTTTGTACTGAAGGTACATTATTTGATAGATACTATCAAATAATGTACCTTCAGTACAACAATAATGTACTTTCAGTATAAAAATAATGTACCTTTTATTTTTGGTCCACACAGCTGTGTGGACCATGGTCCATGCAATAATTTGCCGGGTCCGGGTACCATTTGCCGGGTACTAACAATTAGGCTGCAATTTAAAGTGTTATTGGAGCTTACAGTTTTCATAACGTTTGGGCTTCCTTCATTTTTCTTAAGATTTGGAAACCAATCCATTTCAGGGAATCCATAAAAACTAAACTCAACATTTGGAGAACACTGGAAAAAAAGATATGAAGTTTAACTAGAATTGAAGAATAATCAAATTTGAAATATCCTAATCTCACCAAAAAAAATTTGAAATATCGTAAATGAAAACGCAAATCGAAACAAATTATTACAACAGACCACCATTATGTTGTATGGATAATACTATCAAATAATATTAATTTAATATACAAATAATGTACTTTTAGTATATTAAAATATACATTGGATTTAGAAAAATTACATTATTTGAATGCTAAAAATATATTATTTTAGAATATTAAGAACGTACTTTTTATTATGAATCATAGAGTCATGATTCACACAATAATAATCAGAATGCACAACAATTACAGGGATGAAGTTTAGAAACGATGATCCACCCAATAATTTGCCCATTTACTATTGACTAGTTGTTTACGCGCTTTGTGCTGAATGTGGGCCCATCAATAATACTATTTTTATTACCGAAATGGTTCATCGACTATTGTGAAATTACAAATTTAGTCTCCGACAATTTTTCTTGCCCAATTAAGTCATCGACTTTGAAAAATTTAACCAATTTGGTCCTCCATTTATTTTGGTGTTAAACATTCATTAAATCGAGACCAAATTGATAATTTTGATATAGTCAAGGGACCATTTTGGTAATTAATTTTTGACTGAAATGGTCCATTGACTATAGTGAAATTACCAATTTGATCCTGATTTAACAGATATCAAAAGGTAAAATAAACGGAGGACCAAAATGGTTAAATTTTTCAAAGTTGAGAACTTAATTGGGAAAGAAAAATTGTCATGACCAAATTGGTAATTTCGCAATAATTGAGGGACCATTTCGGTAATAAACTATACTTTTTTTTTTGACAACTCCCAGCAATAATACTTCTTCTCATCGTCTGAACAAATTTTTAAATTTTGTTTAATAAAAACCGTTAAAAATAAAAATGGTTTATTTTAAATTTTTGGTGATATTGTCAAGACCTTGTAGTCTAGTAGCATATAGTTGCACTTTCGTATGGAAGGGTGAGTTCGAGTCTCAGTGAAGATAATATTGACTCTATGAATAGATATTGCATTTGGTTTTTAAATGAATTACCTACAAATATAGTTTTGTGGTAGGATTCCATAATAGATTATTACTCTCCCTATCTCATTTTACATGTCCCATTTAGTATCTGTTAGTTAAATTAATTCTTTCTTCTTTAATTACTTATTTTCTTTAATATGTTTTAATATTTTAAATTTAATTTTTGTACTCAATAGTACTTTTTTCGGGTGTAGCCCCAGAGTTTTCACCATCAAACACAGTGACTAATTCCCTACCCGGATTGTAGGCACCTCTATTGTATTCAATAGTACTTTTAATGTAATTTCTAAATATATAATTTTTTTTTGTACTAATACTAAACTTAATATTATGAAAAATTAAATAAAAAATAACTCCAGTCAAACTTCATTAACCAAATCAAACAAACAAAATGGGACCGGGAATACATTTTTTTTTAATGATGAAGAAAATTCTCATACATTATTGAAAAAAAGGGGGTTAAATTAGCTTCTATGCAGTTAAATCCCTAAGTAAAAAAAAATAGTGTTTCATTCAAACTCCTAAACTGACTAAAATGTTCAATTGGATCCTAAATAACATGTTTAGCAAGTTGGTTCTTTTTCTGGCGGACGCGTGTCTCATTTTTCACTTTTTGATTTTTTTTAATACTTTTAATTAAAAATTTGAAAAAATTAAATAAAAAGTAATAAATGAATTTTTTTTTACATAAAAAGTATTAAAAAACAAAAATTATAAAAACGAGACACGTGTCATTTTGAGAAATACCAACTCACTAAACATGTTGATTTAGGATTCAATTGGACATTTTAGTCACTTTAGGGGTTTGAATAGAGCTTTTCTTTTACTTAGGATCTTAATTGTGCTACCTGTTTGACTTAGCGGCCAATTTAATCTTTTTTTCTTTTATATTATTTAATACAGTGCACCAGTAAACTCTATTTCTAGGAATACATTATGTATATTATTTATGCTATTCTTCTATGCATGTGTTCTTCCTTTTGAAAAGACGAATTCTACAATACACTTGTAACTTCCAAGCTAAGGCCGATACATAAATACATACTGTGGAGCTAAATACATCTCATTTACCAAGAAAATGATTGCAATCTATAAAACAGGACACAATCAAGCTGTTACAAACTACTAAACACCAAACCCGTATGCAGATTAAACAGAGAAACCAATGAACATTCCAAAAAATAAAAACAGAGAAACCAATGAAAGTGATTTTGATATAATAAAGAGAATAAAATGTAAATTTCTTATTTTACCCCTCAAATTTTAAATATTTTTAAAATTTTCCGTCAAATTTAATGGCCAGGGACCACATGCGCCACTTCGTTGATAACTGAGGGACTAAACTCGAATACGATTATAACTCAGGGACTGAGTCGTTACTTTAGGTATATTTCAGGAACTTATTTTTCCTTAATTATATGAATAAGTATTCCGTGAGACACTGATACTCATTTGTGGAGATGTGCAATTCTTTTTTTAACTAAAATATATTAAGATATTTTTTTTTAAGAAGAAGGAGATATTAATTCATTGAATCATCAACAAGAAACAAAGGAGGGTATCAAACCACTGATCATAATCTGACTCAAAGAAAAACCTCCCTAACAACATAGTGGGCGGGCAGATCGTTTAACAAAACTAAACTCTGACATCATGAATCATAGATGCCAATACTTTTTAATTAGTTTGATTGGTATAAGTGATCCCCTACCCACATCTTTTAAAAGAAGTCAGAAGTTCAAAACCTCCTTTAGTATTAAAAACTCAATATGATTAACACTTTATCTTTTAATTGGATTGATACTAACAGATAGTATGGTACAGACTTAAATGTATATTGTGGTCTATATATATAAAACATCTTAAAGCTATGATTCCTATGAATAGGAAAAACAGAGAATGTTACCTGGTGGTGGTGTACATCCAATCCAAGTATCATTGAAGAAGCGTTCATCAGTCTCAAAACGAAAATTGCAGCTAGGCCTTACAACTCTCCCCCCTTTCTTGCCACTGCATGGGCCACATCTAGGGAAATCAGGAAAAGCAGAAACCAAGCAATCAGTGCAATCTTGAGCAGACAAGTCAGGGGAGCACTGCACAGCTGCATATATGGTCTGTAAGGCCGGTCCAGTTGTATTGCCCGCCGCAAACTTGCGTAAGGGGAAACCATTTGCAGCACAGTCTCGTAGACCCTCCAGCAATTTTTGTAACTCTTGGATAAACTGGCCTGGGCTCGAGGAATTCTCTACATTCCACATGTATATCTCAGGAAGCCTTGACCAGGAACCCAGAGTGGAAACGTTGGAGTAATGGATCATGCACTCATCGTACCCTCCGAATGCCTCTTTCTGATTGGGACACGACTGCACCGTATTCCCACATGCATCCTCAACGCAACTATGACATATGTCCTGCTCAACGTCACCTCTGCACAGCGCGGTGGCGCTCACCCTGTCGGGATTATCGCCCATGGAAACATAGGAGAATCCATATTGGTTGAGGTTAGACGAGAGGGACGAAAGAACTGTGTTAAGGTTGGTGTGGTATATGCTGTTTTGTGTGTACATTTTGTTCACTTGCTCCGCATAGTGAGTACCGGAGATCAGGCTGTGCTGTTGATAACAGGATGATGATACTAGAAAGGTATAGGAAAACCACACATTTCTGGAAATCCATGGCTTCAGAGAAAATAATATATGAGATCTTGCTCACAGACATGATGATTTCAAACACGCACGTACGTGAATATAAAACCCTGTTTTTTCATGGTTTAGGTAAACTGATGACAATGACGGGAGTTAAAAAGACTTACACCGTATAGGTTGAGTAAAAAATTCATTCTAACACCTTCAGTGAAAATCTCTCTCTTGTTCTTGTTAACAATTAAGCCCCTCCCTTATGAGCATTGAAGTCTTTGTTTTCATCACCTACCGCATTGATGGTATTGAAGAGTATCACTAGGGCGTCCATCTGCTGCTTTTTATTGTGACTGGGCCTAGTGTTTTTGGTCAGGTCATCTCTTTCCATACAGCTGCCCAAATTTTCATTCTTACCTCCAGGGATCAGAAAATCATTGACTGAGTCGTGTGTACCCTCCTTGGACCACTCATGGCCTCAACAGAAATCACTCCACCAAAAAAATGCAACAATACACTTCTTTAGTTACAAGCTAAGTAAAGACGCCTAAAGTAAGCATAAAAAAAAAAAACATGGCATTTTAATTTTACTCTGGGAACTGGGGAAGAAGTACTGATGGAGATAACCTTTTTGGATGGCCAATTGGCCAGCTGGTTAAGGACCAAGTGACTGACAATGAGCGTTGACTAGGGTTCTTCCAGACAATGTTAATGTATTGGGGTCAGTTTGGGACGAGTAGTACAAAGACAATAACGAGGCAAGACATTTCATGTGGAAATTCAGAAAGGGTAAAATTAAATCATTGACTTAACTAGGCCGAAATCTATTAATATAATTGAATAATACGTATTCGAATCTACAAGAGTTAATCTTATTAAAATATGATTTAAAAATAAGGAGGAATGTTGTTACCTGGAAGCTAATTGAGGATTAAAAGGGTGGTCGGAACTAACTAAATTCGATCCGATCACGTGGGATTGGAAAGCTCTGGTTGGAGTGGCGTAGGTTAGGATAACCCGCCTCCTTCCAATTGTTATACATGTCCTTTATATAGAGTGAGAACAGGGGACACATGTTGGTCGTCTGACATGCTCTCCACAGGTTGTATGGAGATTGGACGATGAAGCTATTCTTGTCAAATGCCCTTAAAAGTCTGATCATGTGATGATGATGACTCGCTTGGTGACCGTTGTGTGATTATTGAGCCGCCATACATTGTAATTGGAATGGCAGAAAAAAGGTGGTATAGTGACAGGATTATAATGCAGAACGAAGATTCACATTATTAAATTAAAGAAGATGAAATATAATGGATCGAGTTGAGTATGTCTGAACGTAACCCCTTTAAAGAGAAGAGTGCAAAGAAGAGGAAAAGTCTACAGAGAAGAACTACTAATTCAAACCTCTGAATCAAAATTCGAGAACAATGCAAAATCAAAATCATATCAATTGCAATAAGCAATCACAGTATGTCACTGTAGGTGCTTGGATTGATGAGTTGGGTATCATTTTGGGAGCTATCTGGGATACTCATCATCACTAATTGAAACCTCTGAATCATCTAAACTTAAGTTGTCATCACCATAATATCCAGGGACTGAGGGTATTGGATGGCTCATAGATAAGTTACTTAACATTTGAACAACTTCACCCATTGTCGGTCTATCTTTAACCTTTTCTTGAACACACAGCAACGCAATGTGGATGCAATTAATTATATCAGGCACAGGACTTGAGATACCTCTCAGCATTGGATCTATTACATTTGAAAGAGACCCCTTTTTCCAATGCCTCCAAGACTGTAAGAACACACAAACTATTTATGTCAATTAAATGTGTTACTTATCTTTTCCAAAAAAAAATGTTACTCATATGCACGTTGATGGCACGGATATTCATACTTACATAGTTTATAAGATCATTCTTATGTCCATTTATAATTTGTAAGACTAACACTCCAAAATTAAATACATCAGTTTTAACAGAAATTTCACCATTCATCGCATACTCTGGGGCAAAATATGAGCTGCAATGTGAAGTGGAAAAATGTGTTACTCTAGTAAGTTGACTAATTGAATTGCTTTGTGGTGAATTACCTTCCACCTGAAAGTTAGTTTAGTATGGAGTACTTACCAGGTCCCCACGACTTTGTCTGTAGAGCCTTCAATTTCATCTAAAGCAAAGAACCAAGCAAGGCCAAAGTTTGTAACTTTTGGGTTCAAATCTGCATCTAGCAAAATCTTACTAGCATTGAGATTGCGATGTACAATGCGAAGACGAGAGTCTTCGTGCAGATAAACAAGCCCTTTGCCAATGCCTTCTATTATATTGTAGCGTCTCCCCCAATCCAAATATCCACATTTTATACGATCTGCATATCAATATTTGACTAATAACATATGGTTTCAAATTCCTAAACCAAACTTAAAGTCCAGTTTAATAAATATTTACCAAATAAAAATTCATCAAGGCCATGGGGAACAAATTCATAGACAAGAATCATTTCTCTTCCTTCTTGGCAGTAACCAAATAGCCTCACCAAATTCCTGTGTTGAATCCTAGCTAGTAAAGCCACCTCATTTTTAAAAATCTCTAGGAAATGCCTTGAACAGTCCAATACCTTCACAGCAACTTCTAGCTCATTTTTAAGTTTTCCCTAAATTATTCAAGAATTAATATAAATAACACTGAGTTATTGAAAATTGAAAATTAAAAATTTTATTAAATTGTAATGGTTAATTAAAATAGTAGTAAGGTTAATGTTAAATTTACCTTGTATACTACACCAAATGCCCCTTGTCCTAATATGTTTTCTCGAGAGAAGTTATTTGTTGCATTTTGTAAGGTAATCAATTCGTATTTTATTAGATGAGACTCCACAGAACTAATTTCAACACTTGAGCAAGATTCATCCACAGCTTCACATAGAAACCAAAAATGATCTTTTGAGAATATACTCATTAAGTTGAAAGTTAAAGACTTCACGGAACTTACTCTTCGCATAGCTTTTGGCCTTCTTCTGCATTTTCCTAAAGATGATTAAAAAAAAATTATAGATAACTGTTGGAGTTATATTGCAAACTAGATGTTACAGAATGTGTTTGCATTGATCAGTTTGGTATTACTTTGGATGCTACATACCTGACATATTGATCACTAATTGACTTCACATTTTTGGTAAACTGACTTGAAGCCTCTGAACTGATGCTGCCACGAATAAAAAGTCCAGGGTCTAGGGGTTCTGGAAGCCTCATAGATAAGTTATTTAGCATTTGAAGAACTTCAATCATTTTTGGTCTATCTGCAACACTTTCTTGAACACACAGCAAGGCAATGTGGATGCATTTTGTTATCTCATCCACTGGACTTGATATACCTTTCAACATAGAATCAATCACATTTGAAGTGGACCCATCTTTCCAATGTGTCCAAGCCTGTGAGAACACTCCAAGCTATTTATGTCAATTAAATTTGTTATTCATATGCATGCTGATACTGATATACATACTTACATAGCTTAAAAGGTCATCATTTCTAGATTCTCCATTTTGAAAACTAGAAATCCTATGTCCACTTATAATTTCCAGAATTAGCATTCCAAAACTATATACGTCTGATTTAATAGAAATTTCACCCAACAACGCATACTCAGGTGCCATATATCTGCTATAACATGAAGTGGATAAATGTATAAGTTTAACCAAATTATAATGCAATGCATTATGTTCCAACTGCAAATTCAATTAGTTTAGTAAGGAATTCTTACCTGGTTCTCATGATTCTGCTTGTCGAGATGTGGATTTTGTCTGAAGTAAACAACTTGGACATGTCAAAGTCCACAATCTTTGGGTTCAAATCTTCATCTAGTAAAACATTACTAGCTTTGAGATTGCAATGAATAATGCGAATATAAGAGCCTTCGTGCAGATAGACAAGCCCTCTGGCAATGCATTCTATTATTTTGTAACGTCTTTCCCAACCCAAACATTCACGTTTTACCGGATCTGCATGCCAACATTTAACTAGAAAGGCATGGCATCAAATTCTCAAATCAAAGTGAAGCACATGTTTGAGATCTATTACCAAATAAAAAATTGTCAAGGCTGCCATTGGGAACAAATTCATATACAAGAAGCACTTCTTTTCCTTCCAAGCTAAAACCAAGAAGCCTGACCAAATTCCTGTGTTGAAACTTGACCATTAAAGTGACCTCATTTTTAAATTCTTGACTACCTCCCTTTAAGTTTTGATACAACTTCTTCACAGCAACTTGTTGTCCGTTTTCAAATGTACCCTAAAATATTCCCGAATAAATATTAAAAAGAAAATAAATTAATGAGTTATAGAAAAACATGGGATACAGAGAGTTTAAAGAAGACAGAAGGAAGCAAGAAATCAGATCCAGAAGTTTTTAAATTCTTCAAGCATGCTACAACATACAAAATCATGGAACTATAAATTGGCTGAAACAAATGTGGCTTATTAAATGTAGTAAAAATATTAGTCCATGCATGCCAAAGCGAAAACAGAGGAAACGTTAATAACCACGTAAATGCTAAATTTACCTTGTATACGACACCAAAACCTCCTTCTCCTATCTTGTTTGTCTTAGAGAAATTATTTGTAGCATTCTGAATAGTGATGAAATCATACTCCATAGACTCCTCCGAAAAACTAATTTCTTCCGAATCAGCTTCACACAGACAACAAGAACGATATGATCTTTTGAGATTCAACGCACAACTAGTAACTATGAATCTTAATAAACAATAAAACATGTTTTAAAGTCAAGGGTATTAACAAATAACAATTAGGCTGCAATTTAAAGTGGAGCTTACAGTTTTCATAACGTTTGGGCTTCCTTCCCTTCATTTTTCTTAAGATTTGGAAACCAATCCATTTCAGGGAATCCATAAAAACTAAAATCAAGATTAGGAGAACACTGGAAAAAAATATATATAATTATGAAGTTTAAGTAGAAGAATAATCAAAAATGAAAACGCAAATCGAAACAAATTAATACCACAGATAAGACCAGCATTCACAGTCGTCTGCTAGAATTCCCTGAGCTGCAACTGCATCATATCATCGTCCCAGAAGGCTTGCAGAAGCTTCCCGGCAGAAGTTTTGGATACTACCATTTACTATTCAACAGATATTTCTTTTTGGCTCTTTATTTACTATTACTCATTTACTATTGACCAGCTGTTTACGCGCTTTGTGCTGAATGTGGGCCCACCAAAAATACTTCTTCTCATCTTCTCAACAAATTCTTAAATTTTGTTTAATAAATTTTAAAAATTTAAAAAAAAATGGTATATGTTAAAATTTTGAGTTAGAAAATTACATTTTTGATCCTATGACAGTTGGGGTATTTAGAACTTTTCTTAAATTTTGTTTAATAAATTTTAAAAATTTAGAGTTTCAAATTTGTGAAACAGTCTGCGATTCAAGTTTTCGATAACATTATTAGGAAATTTGTTTCTATGTCTGACTGTAAGGAATGTTTGTACATTCCATTAATCTTTCTTGTAAACGTTTCCGCTTATGATTCAATGAATTAATCTCGAGAGATTATTATCAAAAAAAAAAGAGTTAATTTCAGCAATGGTCCTCCGACTATCTTAATTTTTCAAAATTAGTCACCGACTTTTAATTTTGACAATTTAAGTGCCTTGACTTTTAAATTATTTCCAATGTTGGTACTTTCTTCAAATTTTGATTAAGCTAAGGTCAAATGAATGATTAATTTGTCGTTCACATGTTTAGTGTATTATTACTCATATTTTACCTGTCTTATCGGCTATATATATAAAGTGAAGTGTGCCATTATTGAGCACACAGGCAGTCCCCAACTTGCCCGTATTTTCCTTGTGTCTGCGTTTTGGAAGAACAAGTTCCATACGGCCTTGGTGTATGAGTTGCTGAGGCATAAAGCCAATGAAGCAGTGTGTTGGAAGTTTACATGGAGACCTTGTATTCCTCGCAAGTTTTCTTTCATATTGTGGCTCGCCCTTTGGAATCGCTTGAAAACAAAAGATAGGCTGTTCTTGCCTGATTTTGAATCTGACTGCTCACTGTGCATTGGACAAAAAGAATCAACTAACCATCTCTTTTTTAGATGTTATTTCTCTCAACAGGTTTGGAGCAAAATAAGGGAGTCTTTTGGCTTCCCTAGGAATACCATTGCCATTCGCAGCTCAATAAAATGGATTAGGAGGTTGTTCAAGGGATCACGCAGACATTCCAAAGCTGTTTACATTGCTCTTGCGTGCACTGTTTACCATCTTTGGAGAGTTAGAAACCTTGTCATTCATGATTCGGTTAGACCCACTCTGGATGGTCTTGTTAATTGTATTGCAACTGATGTTCTTAGAGTTGCCTCTTCTGTTCGGTTGTAATTTCCCAGTTGTTTTCAAAAAAAAAAAAAAAAAAACAATACAAAACAAACAAAAACAAAAAAAAAAAAAACAAAAAAAAAAGAGTTCTTTTCTGGTTCCTACCTATCCAACATGGCTAACAGCTCTTTTTCCTATCCTTACATGCTTAGTTGGAAGTTTGTTTCCTTGGTAGGATGTTCGTGGTAGTCTCCCCCTGCTTTCTTTTTCTGTCCTCTTTAACTTTTCTGTGATGTAGCTGTACATACTTGCTGGTGAAGGGTGTAGTTTTCGCGGTGGATGGAAAGTAATAGGTGGTAAAACGGGAAGAAGTTCCCGAGTATCGTTCTCAAAGGATGGCAAGGAGGGAATTCAAGCGGTAATGGGATTAAGCACAAGAGTGTTTAGTGTTTGAAAGCTAACCCAAACATAGGTAAGAAAGGTGCATGAAACATAAGGAAAATAAGGAACAAACAAAGGAAACAATTAAGTGGAAAGGAGGATTTGGATATTGCAACTCATATAGGTATCCTTGATTTCCTAAGATACTAGGCTAGCAACACTTAGATAATGAAAATGAGGCAAGACAACTATGCCAACGCCACTCTCGTGGTCATTGGCCTATCATCTAGTCCATAGTCCCATTCTCATGGCAACTAGGCTAGGTGAGGCAAATTATCGAACACATGGTGTGCTATTTGCCTTCCAATCCCCCTTTTCTCAAAGGTGGGAAGGAAACGTGCTAGGCTAGGCTAAGGAGTATCCCTACTCTCGTAGGTGAGACTCCTTCTCCAAACACCTCTCATATAGGTTGATCATTCCCACACAAGAGTCAAAGAAGATCACCATTCACACAATCAAACTCATAATCAAAGCAATTGCAAAACTTAATTGATCAATTCAAAGCTCAAGAATATCCATACAACATTGCTCAATCCAAATCCACAAAGATCTATCTAATCATACTTGAAATTGAAATAGCAAAAGGCAAAAGTAATGACAAGAAATTAAAAGGAAGACTTAGCTAGGAATTGAACTTTGAATTTGAACTTGAACTTGAAATTGAACTTTAATCTTGAACTTGAATGTAGATCACAATCTTGCAACAATGGAATTCTTCTCTAATTCTAATCTAAACTAAGAATTGCAATGTGGAGTGAATTGGGAATGTGGAGTGAATTGGGGGAGATCTCTCTAGGCTAATCCTAGAGAGAGAAATATTCTAAAGAGATCTAAAATTGAAGTGTGATGGATCCCCTGAAAAATGGCTCAATTCCCCTTTTAAATCTCGCTCAACCGCCAATTTTCCGCGCTGGACGCACGGGTGGACGCACGCTGGACGCGCGTCCACTGGGGCGTCCACTGCGCGTCCACTGCGTTTCTGCTGCGTTTCTGCTGCACAGACTTCAACTTCAGAGAGCTGCTTGGTGGACGCGTGCTGGACGCGCGCGTCCACTGCGCGTCCACAGCAGACTGCTGTTCTGCTGTGCGAGAATCAGAGAGCGAAAAGTTGGACGCAAGGGTGGACGCATGGTGGACGCGCGTTGGACGCGTGTCCACTGGGGCGTCCACTGGGCGTCCATGGTGTATTTCGCACTCCAACTTCGACTCGTGAATCCTTCTTCAAAATCTAGCCATTTTTTGCCTTTTTGCCCATCTTTTTACCTACAAAATGATTAACCAAGTGTGGAACGGGGTCCAATGGCAATATGAAGCATTCTAACGCAATAAAGGGACAAATCAAACACAAAAGCTACGAATTGTGCACTAGACGATCCGATAACAACCTTATAAAGATGGCATCTTTTGCACTTATCAGCTGGTTTGTTTTGTTCCATGCTATCTCTTTGCCCCTCTTCTTTATGGCTTGTCAACCTTGCTGGGCAATCTTTTTTGTCCCATCTGTTTTTCAGCCTTCTTTCTATGATCAGCCCGCTTCATGACCTCTCCCTTTTTTCTTAAGCTTTTTTTGGCAGCAGTCTTTGCCTTGTTGAGTCTAGTTAGCCTTCCTTGCTTTCATGGTCTTTGCCCCTTGATTTCTTTGGGAGTTACTTTTCTTCCTTCCCTGGCTGCTTCTCCTTCTTAAAAAAAAAAAAAATCTTTCTGCCTTCTTTCTTGAGTCACCAGCCTAGCTGGGTGCTCTTTTTCCCTTTATCTCTTGTTTTGTGCTGCCCGCTTTTGGCTTCTTTCCCCCCTTTGCTGTTTTTGTTTTCCTTCCCTTTCTCTAGTATAGGCTCTTGCTGTTTCTTGGTTACTTGGATCTTTTTGCTGGTTTCCAGGGTATGCCCCGTGTAGTTTTGTAAATTGCTTTAGTCCCTTGCTCTCTTTTTTGACATACTACGTTTTTTCCTCTGCTTGATATGTTTATCTGCGTTTCCTTTTAGCTGGATTCCGGGGTATGCCCCGAGTACTTGTATTTTTGGCTCTGAGTTGGCTACTGTTTTGTGTGAGCAGCAACTCCTCTCCTGATACAGCACTGCATGGCTTTATTTCTGCTGGTTTTTTTATCTTGG
Organism: Ipomoea triloba; assembly: GCF_003576645.1. Taxonomy (NCBI): domain Eukaryota; kingdom Viridiplantae; phylum Streptophyta; class Magnoliopsida; order Solanales; family Convolvulaceae; genus Ipomoea; species Ipomoea triloba. Next base: position 3,361,831 of record NC_044924.1, on the reverse strand, counting down.
GCTAGGTTAAGTGGGGATTGTCCACGTAGTGCCCAATGTGCTAGTTTTGCTTTCTGTTGGTTTTTATCATGATCCTTTGATAGTGTTGCTTTGCTGGTTGGATGATCTGCTATATCTTTCCCATGTGGGGGTTGAAATAGCCATCATCCTTATACATCTAGGTTCAGTCATGACTTTGTTTTTTGGTAGGCAGGAATGGATTCAGTAATTTTTTATCCTTTCCTGCTCTTCTCTTACTTCTTGTTTTCCCGTATTTGTATTGTGCTTTCGGGTATATAATACACATTTACATTTACCCAAAAAAAAAATATATATATATATATATAATCTCAGTGGAAATCATAATCGAAGCCATATAATCAGCCAATGAACGTTCCAAAAACTAAAAAAAACTTCAGCTAGATGGAGAATAGTATGAAGAACAAATTCTCAGACAAATATCACAGTTACAAAAACAATACAGAACTAAAGGCAATAGCAATGAGCAAGCACATGATGTGCTTGAATTGTTGATGAATTTGGTATGACTTTGGATGCTACCTGGGAAACTGCTCACTAATTGACATCTCGTTTCTGGTAGACTGGTTCGACGCCTCTGAATTAATGTTGCTATGGATAAAAAATCCTGGGGCTATAGGTATTGGAAGGCTCATGGTTAAGTTACTTAGCATTTGAAGAACTTCACCCATTGTTGGTCTGTCTGTAACATTTTCTTGAACGCACAGCAACGCAATGTGGATGCATTTTGTTATCTCATGCACTGGACTCGATGTACCTCTCAGCATTGGATCTATCACATTTGAAGCAGATCCATCTTTCCAATGAGTCCAAGCCTGTAACAACATTATATTCACAACTTATTTATGTCAATATAATTAATTTCTTACTTATATGCACATCAGTACTAATACTCATACTTACATAGCTCAGAAGGTCTTTCATAGATTCTTCGTTTTGAAAATGACTATTCTTCTCTCCGCTTATAATTTCCAAGACTAACACTCCAAAACTATATACGTCTGATCTAACAGAAAATAGGCCTTGGCGTACATACTCCGGTGCCATATATCCACTATAATGTGAAGGGTTGAGTGTGTTACTCCAGTATTTGATTAATCAAGTTACTTTGTAATGTATAATCTTCCGGCTAAATTTAGATTAGTATATATAGAGTACTTACTAGGTACCAACGATTCTGCTGGTAGAGCCTTGAGTTTCATCTAAAGTAAATAATCTAGCTGTGCCAAAGTCAGCAATCTTTGGATTCAAATCTACATCTAGTAGAATGTTACTAGCTTTGAGATCACGATGAATAATGCGAAGACGAGAGTCTTCGTGCAAATAGACAAGTCCTCTAGCAATGCTTTCTATGATCTTGTAGCGTTTCCCCCAATCCAAATATCCACGTTTTACTGGATCTGAAATGCAACATTTAACTGATAAGATATGGATTCAAATTCCTAAATCAAAGTGAGACAAGTTTGAGAACTATTACCAAATAAAATGTTGTCAAGGCCGCCATTCGGAACAAATTCATAAATAAGAATCATTTCTCTTCCTTCCTGGCAGTAACCAAGCAACCTCACCAAATTCCTGTGTTGAAGCCTAGCCATTAAAGCCACCTCATTTTTAAATTCTAAATTACCTTGCATTGAATTTTCAGATAACCTCTTCACAGCAACTTCTAATCCGTTTCGAAGTTCACCCTGAATTATTTTGGAGTTCATATTAAAAAAAAAAAAAAAAAAAACAAATATTGCGTTATATAACACTTTAATAAATAGTAATTGTTAGATTTTACCTTATATACCGGTCCAAATCCTCCTTCTCCTAACTTATTTCCTTCAGAGAAGTTATTTGTTGCATTTTGTAGAGTAATCAAATCATATTTCAAAGACTCCACAACACTAATTTCATCAGTAGAGCTAGTTTCTTCGAGAGCTTCACATAGAAACCAAGAACAATCTTTTGAGATTCAACTCAATCATTAAATTAAAGTCAAGACTCAAGCGTATGAACAATTGGGTAAGAATTTAAAATCAAATTGGAACTTACTCTTCACATAGCTATTGGCCTTCCTTTTTTGCAATTTTCTATAGATGATAAAAATGCATATAGCAATCCCGATAAGACCCGCAACAATGCAAACAACAATAATGATGACTGTTTTATTATTACCATCTGGCCCTGCAAAACCAAAATCTTTGGATTATTTGCAGATAAGAAATGTACTTGACATGCTATAGGAGTTTTCCAGATGAAGTTAAGGAGAGACAAAATTGTATTCCCAAAATTTTAATTGCACGATCATATAAGCACGTAGTTACTAGGTGGGAGACTATGGATAAAGACACAGGACCGAGTCCTATTACCTACGGACAATACGATGAGTTCCTTGTGGACACACAGACACTGGTCCTCTCAACTAGAGTACTATTGAGTTACCGTGATTTATTCCTCGACTATCTTACTGGGATAGGCGAGGTTTTTGCCTTTTGTGGGCGTGTAAGACTTGTACAAAAGCTTACCTGGCGGTGGCCGTGGAGGTGGAGGCGGAGGTGTTGAAACAGATTGATTTATGAGGGTGTTACTGAAGAAAGTGCTATTCTCATAGCGAAAAAAGCAGTTGGGACGAAGTACTCTTGCCCCTTTCTTGCCTTTACCATCCGAGCTATTCCATACAGCGGTGGCGTTGTTTAGACAATCAGTGCAATCTTGAACAGATAAATCAGGGGAGCACTGCATATACGCATATATGGTCTCGCTCTCTGGCCCCGGTGTACTATCAGCTGCATATTTGAGGAATTGATCGCCATTTGCGGCTCTTCCTCTTAGGCCATTTACCAGATTTGTCAAATCTTCATTGAACTCAACAGCATTCTCATCAGTGAGTAGCCATTCACTATTTTGTTCTTTTACAGGAGTGGTTTGCCAAGAACCACCTAAGATAGATTTATCCGAGTAATATATACTGCAGATATTGTACCATGCGAATGCCTCCTTCTGAGTAGGACACCAACCTATAATCCTCCGAGCAGTATCATTAACACAGCCACGACATAGATTAATGTCGGCATCCCCTCTGCACAGCGCAATAGCGCTAGCCCTGTCTGAGTCTTGCCCAATGGAATCATTATAGAATCCATAGTTATTTAGTTTGTCTGAGAGGGATGAGACTAGTGTTTTAAGGTTGTTGCTGTATGTGCTGCCTCCACTGTAAGTCCCACTCTCTCCGCATTCATGCCATTCAAAATTCACATCATAATCATCGGCAGCCATGGCACAAACATGCAAACTGAAGATTAGGAAAACAACAATAATCCATTTCTGGAAATCTTCCATCACCACACCCCCAGAAGATCAGATCTGCAGTTAAGGATTAAAGCAAACTAGTGAAAATTATAAGAATTCAGAAAAGGTCAAAACAGTACATTGTGACTCAGAACTCAGAAGACAAGTTCTTTTACTACACGTTTTGATGGCGCGAAGTTGGTCGCCAACCGACCGCGTCCAATTTGTGGTCCTTGTGGAAAAATGCAATTATGCAAATGCGTCGAAGCTAAGTCTGCGAGAATCCGATGAACGTCACATCACTGAACACTACTGATCTAGCAGCCACACGTAATTATTTATCGCCAACTGTCTGTCCCAGAAATTTATTCCCTTTTCCACCACGAGCTTGTGGACAAAGGATGTAAATGCCAATTCAAACACTACTACATTCACAGAAATTTCCACACACATTCTTCTTGTTGAACTAGTAGATTCATATTAATTATTATTAATGTTGATTTCAGAATACATTTTGTATACTCCGTATTAATTAATTATGCGTTGTATGTATGTATGTGTTCTTCCTTTTGAAAAGATAAATTCTTCAACATACTCATAACTTCCAAGTTCCAAGGCTGATACATACATACTATGGAGCTAAATAAATAACCAGTGACGATAATAATTATAGTTATGAACTTATGATGAAAAGTATTCCAATTGAGAATATTACTAGCACTATTTGTACACTTTAATAGCATGATTTACCCAGAAAATGACTGCAATGTATAAAACAGGACAAAATCAAGATGTTACAAACTACTAAACACCAAAACCATATGCAGATTAAACAGAGCAGCCAATGAACACTCCAAAAAATAAAAACTCCATAACATATATATTAGCAGCAAGATGGAAAATAGTATGAAGAACAAACTCTCAGACAAATATTATCACAATTACAAAAAACAATACAGAACTAAGAGCAAAAGCAATGAGCAACCACAGGATGTGCTTGAATTGATCAGTTTGGTATCACTCTAGATGCTATCTGGGAAACTGTTCACTTATTGACATCTCATTTCTTGTAGAGTTGTTCGACGCCTCTGAACTAACGCTGCTATGGATAAAAAATCCAGGGGCTAAGGGTACTGGAAGGCTCATAGTTAAGTTACTTAACATTTGAAGAACTTCAGTCATTGTTGGTCTATCTGCAACATTTTCTTGAACACACAACAAGGCAATGTGGATGCATTTTGTAATCTCATGCCCTGGACTTGATGTACCCCTCAGCATTGGATCCATAACATTTGAAGCAGACCCACCTTTCCAATGCGTCCAAGCCTGTAACAACACTCACAAGTTATTTATGTCAATATAACAATTTGTTACTCATATACACATCAGGATTGACATTCATACTTACATAGCTTAGAAGGTCTTTCATAGATTCTCCTTTTTGAAAATCGATATTCTTTTGTCCGCTTATAATTTCCAGGACTAACACTCCAAAACTATATACGTCCGATCTAAGAGAAAATAAGCCTTGCCATGCATACTCCGGTGCCATATATCCACTGCAATGCGAAGTGGTTGAATGTGTTACTCTAGTATTTGACTAATAAATTAAAATTACTTTGTAGTGCATCATCTTCCAGCTAAAAATTAGATTAGTAGAGTACTTACTATGTTCCGACGATTCTGCTTGTAGACCCTTGAGTTTCATCTAAAGTAAACAACCTAGCCATGCCAAAATCTGCAATTTTTGGATTCAAATCTTCATCTAGTAGAATGTTACTTGCTTTGAGATCACGATGAATAATACGAAGACGAGAGTCTTCATGCAGATAAACAAGCCCTCTGCTAATGCCTTCTATAATTTTGTAACGCCTCCCCCAATTCAAATATCCACGTTTTATTGGATCTAAAAGACAACATTTAACTAATAAAATATGGATTCAAATTTCTAAACAAAAGGGAAACACGGGTTTGAGAACTATATTACCAAATAAAATGTGGTCAAGGCCGCCATTGGGAACAAATTCATAGACGAGAATCATTTCTCTTCCTTCCTGGCAGTAACCAAGCAGCCTTACCAAATTCCTGTGCTGAAGCCTTGCCATTAAAGCCATCTCATTTTTAAATTCTAGATTACCTTGCCTTGAATTTTCTGATAATCTCTTCACCGCAATTTCTAGCCCGTTTTCAAGTTTACCCTAATTATTATTGAAATAATATTTTACTAAAAAAAATGAATTATAGAATATAAAATATCATTATAACTATTAATTAGTAAAGTTAATACTAAATTTACCTTGTATACAGGTCCAAAACCTCCTTCTCCTAACTTGTTTGCTTCAGAGAAGTTATTTGTGGCATTTTGTATGGTGTTCAAATCATATTTGAGGGACTCCACGGTACTAATTTCAACAGTAGAGCTAGTTTCTTCTAGACCTTCACATAGAAACCAAGAATAATCTTTTGAGATTCAACTCAAACATTAAAGTTAAGTTTATGAACAATTATGTTACAATTTAAAATCTAATTGAAACTTACTCTTTACAGGGCTATTGGCCTTCCTTTTCTGCCTTTTTCTTAAGATGACAAAAATGCAAATAGCAACCCCGATAAGACCCGCAGCAATGGCAACTACAATTACAATAATGATGACTGTTTTATTACCATCTGACGACCCTGCAGAAATAAAATCTTCGGATTATTTGCAGATAAGTGTAGTGTTGACAAGCTAGAAGTATTCCAAGTGCAGGTAACAAGGATGACTTTACTGTTATATTACCATCCTTCCCTGTCCAAAAAAACTTTAATCTCACAATGATATAAGCATGTAAGAATTTACTATACAAAACTTTGAACTTCTCGGCAAATTATTATGTGGACCTAGGTTCACTTTGTAAGGCGTACTCCGATCTAAAAATACACAATTTATATATTGAATGTTTACAATTTACATACTGAATGTTTACAATTTTTATATACTGAATGTTCACAATTTACATATTAAATGTTCACCATTTTATTCCCTAAATGTTCACAATTTAAAAAGTGTGAACATTTAGTATATAAATTGTGTATTTTGATTCGACCTTGCAAAGGTGGACCTGGGTCCATGTCATAACTACTGGCAGAAGTGTATGTGGAAATAATGGATCCTTTGTGTGTAAAGTTAATGAAAGGGGCTAATTAGAGGCTTTTGGACGATTCACGGTTTACTACCTCTTTTGTCAACTCTTGGACAGGTTTTGGGCACTTAAGATTTTTTTTTTTTTGAAAATGGGCACTTAAGATTAATCTAATGTAAACTAAAAAACTTAATGTAACAAAAAAAAAAAAGAAGAGAAAATTGTAATTTATGCCTCTCCATAATATGTCAGTTATCAATGTCACTCTTAAATTATTAGTGGTGCAAATGTTGTCCCTCAATTTTCAAAATGGTACATATATTGCATGAGGGGCAATATATGTACTATTTTGAAAATTGAGGGGCAACATTTACATTTGAGAGGGGCAATATATGTATTGTTTTGAATATTGAGGGATAACATTTTCACCACTAATAATTCAAGAATCACATTGATAGGGCATAAATTACAATTTTTCCCAAAAAAATAAAAATCACCTGATGGTAGTGCTGATGGTGGTGGTGTTGAAACAGATTCATTTATCAGCGAGGTACCGAAGAAGCTGCTAATCTCATAGCGAAAAAAGCAGCTGGGACGCAGTACTCTTGCCCCTATCCTCCCATTCCCCTCCGATTTATTCCACAGATCGATAGCAGTGTTTATACAATCAGTGCAATCCCGAACAGATAAATCAGGGGTGCACTGCACATATGAAAATATAGTCTGTTGGTCCGGTCCACTCGTAATATCAGCCGCGTACTTAAGGAATGGACCGCCGCCAGCGGCTTGAGTTCTGAGGCGGTCTACCATAACCGTCAAATTTCCATTAAACTGGGCAGGATTCTTGAGACTGATGCTACTAAATTGAGTAATTTCAGGAGTGGTTCTCAGGGAACCTAGGATGGATTCATCGGAGTAATATATGCTGCAGATGTTGTACCACCGGAATGCCTCCTTCTGAGTTGGACACCATTCTAGAATCCTCCGAGCATTATCACTGACACAGTCTCGACAAAGATTAATATCGGCATCCCCTCTGCACAGCACAATAGCACTAACCCTGTCTGATCCTTGCCCAACGGAACCGTTGTAGAATCCATATTCATTTACGTTGTTTGAGAGGGATGGTAAAAGGTTGTCCAGGTTCTTCTGGTATGCGCTGTCCCGACTGTAAGTCCCGTTGGTTCCACAACTATGCCATTCGTAATTAATATCTATATCTTCAGCGGCGGTGGCACAAACATGTAAACTCAAGATTAAGAAAACAACAATCCATTTCTGGAAATCCATGACCTGCAGACAAGCTAAGGATTAAAAACTAGTGAAAATAAGAATGCAAACTACATAGTACTAAGTTTCAATAAGCTACGTACGGACAGGACATATTCAACCTGAATCATAAAGGTAGATGAAATTACACGTACAAGTTTCTCTCTGTCGCCAACTGACCCTGTCCACGAGCTTATTATGGAATAATGATGAGTGTCAGGATTCTTCCTTTTTCTTATAAAGAGGTAAACCATATATATGACGGGCTCGTAATTATAAACCTAACCACCTGACCAAGTTGGTGGGGTTCTTGGATGTTAGAATTATATTTTTCTTGTATCTTGAACTGGCTGAAATCTTATTTTTATATTACGGAGTATAAAAGAAGGAGAAGTTAGGGTGTGCTTGGTTTACAGGTTTTGATAGAAGGTATGTGTATCAAAAGGATTGTTATTGTTTGGTTGACAAGTTTTTAGAATATAACTATGGATTTGAAGTACCCCATTAATTGAAAAAAACATACTCTTATTAAATAAGGATTTCATTTCTCTTCCTCATTTCTTCCCCAACTATTAATAATCATTTCCATTCCACCATACTACCAAACATGCAAAATGTTTTCAAAATCCATTACCCTTACCAAGTTATATCAATGTTTTTAATCTTTGAGTTGTTAACAAAATGAATCTTATGGTCTTTTTGTCAATGGTTTTGTCAAAATTTTAGGTACTCTTCAAAAATCTAAATTGTCATAAAAAAAACATATGACTTTTTCTTGAACTAACCTAAATGACTTTTTCTTCAAATATTCCCATGAAGCTTGAAAATTACGGAGTAAGTTTGATGAACCTTCATCCCATGTAAAAAAAAAAAAACAAATGACTTTTTCTTGAACCTAAAAGACTAGCATGGTGGAAAATACTCAATTAGGAAACCCAATGAGCTTTTTGTTCAGAATTGAGAAGGAAGTCTTGTTTTGTCTCATATTACTATTTTTTTTATTAGTGCTGAAAGGGAGTGGGTTCGAGCCTCAGTGGAGGCATGCTTCACTACACTCACAAAATTTAACTCTTGTTTACTAATGTTGATTTCAAACCTTTTTATTCTTTTTTCATTTGGATTGACAAAAATGATAATGATATATTGAAAATTTTTGTTTAGTTACCGGCCTTTCCATTGTCATAAATTTTGTATATTTATACCTCAAAATGAAGAATGGAAAATGAGAGTTTTATTATCAAATGTTCCCATGATGTTTGAAAACGGAGTAAGTTTTTGAAAAGGTTTTGATGAACCTTTATCCCATGTAAAAAAAAAAAAAAAAAAAAAAAAAC
>NC_044924.1:3331810-3351716 GCF_003576645.1 Ipomoea triloba | reverse complement strand
AAAAAAAAAAAAAAAAAAAAAAAAACACTTTTTCTTGAACCTAATGGCTTGGTGGAAAATACTCAATCAGGAAACCCAATGAGCTTTTTGTTCAGATTTGACAAGGAAGTCTTGTTTTGTCTCATATTAGTATATTACTATTTTCTTTATTAGTGCTGCAATTAACGTGTATATACTTCATAATCAGTTATTAAATGCATGAACTTGATCGTCCGTGCGTCAAAGTCTTTATTCGTTTTTCCACCATGAGCTTGTGGAAAAATGATGTAAATGCCAATTCAAACACTACAACTCACAAAATTCCACAATTTTTTTCTTCTTCTTTACTAATGTTGATTTCAGACCTTTATATTCTTTTTTCTTTTGGATTGATAATAATGATAATGATATATTGAAAATTTTTGTTTAGTTACCGGCCTTTCCATTTTTAAAAAGAAAAAATTAAAATTTTCATTTTATATTAAAATTTAAATATACAAACATGAGCATGAATTCATAAAAACAAGTGTCTAATATTAAAATTATAGTTTCTCTGTATATTGAAATGATTTTAAAATAATAATATAATATAATTTTTTTAAATATAAAATTTAATTTATAGTATATTGAAAAGTGTACTAATAATGTTTGTATATGTAATCTCGACCCGTTAAGTTTAACATGATACGCTCGTGTATAAATTAATTTGTTTATATTCTATGTTTAGACCACACAAAATATAAATTATGTTTACGCACCAATATGAAACAAATGAATCTATCTATACAAGTATAAAGACTTCAAATAGTGAGTGTGAACTTTCTTGTACGTAACTAATGGGAACATTGACCCAACCATCCAACAAGCTAAGTTGTGAAGTTTCCAGGTATGAAGAAAATTCTTTGATATGGAGTGCCAACCAACATAGAAAAATGGTAGTAATATTTGTCGATTGGAATATCATAGGTGTAGACTTCTTTCTTCCTTGGACCTACCTAACTATATTTAGATTTTAGTCAATATCTGCCAATTAAGTAGGCAACTTTTGAATTTTCTTTAGTGTAAGAAAAATATTTGTTGCATGCACACTTTGCATGTTCATGTACGTGTGTGTATAATGCATATCTGTAAATTGATAAGTTTTATTATTTTGTACAAATTAATTAAACGAAACTATTTTATTTAAATGTGTGTCAATTCTTTTATGCATTTAAAATTATTTATTATAAAACTTTCAACTTAGGTATAATTGTACATATCTTATTACTTCTTTTTATGACAGAATTAAATTGAATTATATAACTACCTCTTCAATTGTTAAAGAAAAAGTTACCAAGACCTTGTGGTATAACGGCACTCGGTTGCACTCCAATAAAGAAGGAGGTGGGTTCAAGTCTCGATATTGATTCTTTGTGCAGGTTTATTTTGACAGGGAAGTCTTGTTTCTAGTCATCATCATTAATGGAGGATAGTGATCCCACGTGTAAGAAGTATTCAAGGTAGAACAAGAAAAGAAAGAGTAATAATTATTGAGGTCTATTTTAACAGGGAAGTCTTGTTTCTAGTCATCTCTAAGAAGTATTCAAGAAAAGAATGGCATCCTTAGTAGTTAAGTTAGAGTAGTAATTCTTGAGGTCTATTTTGACAGGGAAGTCTTGTTTCTAGTCATATGTAAGAAGTATTCAAGAAAAGAATGAGTAATAATTTTTCTTAGAGCATTCTTAGTAGTGGAGTTATTTGCATCCTTAGTAGTGAAGTTATTTCGCGGTTTTTGAGGAGTTTTTGTAAGTGTGATTAGGAAAGAAAAAATGAGATGGGAGGAAAAAATAAATAAAATAAATATAATTTTTTTAATAAATAAAGTCAGTGTGACCAATCATTAAATTTCTTTTTTCTTGGAAACTTAAATAACCCCATTTTTACAGGAGCACCCCAATCTTCTCTCTCCTCCACGTGGCTTTCATCCTCTAAAAAACTGAAATAACCACTGATGTGGTTGCTCTTATATAGTTGGGTTCTATACTTTTGTTCAAATTTAGTTCCTAGACGCATATATAATTTTTTTTTCAAAAAAATTTATGCATTTGTTATAAACAAACGCGTAAAGTCTTAAAATTATATGATTCTGTTATGCATGTTTGTTGTAATGTGTATTGTCATTTACAATAGATGTGTTTGGACATATTTGTACTAGTGATTAAAAGTATTTGTTCATGTCCCATGTGTGCCTCTTCTAACCAAGTGTTGATCACATTTCTTTTCTTATTAGACTTTGTTTATTTCTACATACTCTCTCACTTTTAAAAGTTGATCATAGTATTAATCATCATATTTAATTTGCAATTCATTACGTCATTTGTGGGAATCAAATCTAAGTTCTCCCAAAAATTTTCCCCACAAAGAGAGCTCACTCGTCACTTGAACCACCCTAATGAGTTATCTTGATCAGATACTACTGATAAATTAGATTGTAGTCCCAAAAACAAATTTAAAAAATAAAAAGAAAAATTAGGCCCACTAGAATCACTTTGGTTGCCTTTATTTTTTTTGGAAGTATAGCCACGTGGTTTTTTGTTTTTCTTTAATGGCATGATGTAAGCAACTTCATATTGATCACACTAATTAATACTCCGTATAAATTATTCTAAAAAAGAAAAATAAAGAGATATGAATAATTTCAATCCATTATTTTTATTCAAGTGCAGTACAGACTACAGAGGCATTTATATTTGTAAGCATATAAGTGCACACAAATATCAATACAAAAAGCTCAATTTATTACTGAGTAACATAAGTCCATGATTACAAGTAAAAGATCACAATTAAATTCTATCTCCACTCAAGATGCACTCAAAAACCTCATATATAATTCTAACAAACAAACATAACTGTATTCCTTCGATAATCACTCAACAGAGCATAACAGCTCAACACAAATTATTCTAAACTGCAACTTCTCCTTTGTGCTTCTTGAGCCTTAACTGAATCAGATGATGACACCAAGAACAAGTCCCGCCGCAATTGAAGCAGCAATGGTTACTGTTGGGGCTTTATTACCATCCTTCCCTACAAAAAAAACAAAATCTTTGGATTAGTTTCAGACAACAAATTTAGTGCTGCCATGCATGCGCCCATGTTAGATTTTTATTTCTTTTCAATAATACATTAGGTTTCTCAGCTTAAACCTAAGCCCCTAAAACCTGACAAATTATACTATAGATCAAAGTTCATCTTACATTGTAGACTCTCATCTAAAATGACCAATTCAGATTATGTGGCTGCAATTAATAGATTTACACCAAAGTGCACAATGCAAGATGGACCAGTGGAGAGTCCTAACTCCCAGATATTGTTGGTGGGAGTCTAACCCCACCCTATAGTCCTTCTAGCTGGAATAATAACTTTAGGTCAGGTGGTTTAGCACTTGAGCTTGCACTACTGGTCATTTTAGAACTTTTTTGAAAAATGAAGTTAATTACCTGACTGCGGTGGTGGCGGAGGAGAAGAAGCAGGTGAAGCCGAAGCCAGTGGTGGTGGAAGTGGTTGAGGTGTTGAATTAGATCCATTAATGAGCGAGGCACCGAAGAAACTGCTAATCTCATAGCGAAAAAAGCAGCTGGGACGCAGTACTCTTGCCCCTATCATCCCATTACCCTTCGATTCTTTCCATTTAGCGAAAGCAGTGTTTAGGCAATCATTGCAATCGCCAACAGACAAATCAGGGGTGCACTGCACATACGCATATATGGTCTGGGACTCTGGTCCCGCCGTACTATTAGCCGCGTACTTGAGGAACGGCCCGCCATTGACGGCTTGTGTTCTTAGGCGGTCTACCAGGCTTGTCAAATCCTGATTAAACAGAGCAGGATTCTTAACAGGCGTGATACTATGTTGTTCGATTTCAGGAGTGGTTCGCAAAGAACCTATGATGGATTCATCGGAGTAATATATACTACAGATGTTGTACCATCGGAATGCCTCATTCTGATTAGGACACCACTGTTTAATCCTCACAGCATTATCGCTAACACAGCCACGACATACGCTGAGTTCAACATCCCCTCTGCACAGCACAATAGCGCTAGCCCTGTCTGAGCCTTGACCAACGGAACCGTTGTAGAATCCATAATCGTCTACGTTGTTTGAGAGGGAGGACAGAAGTGTGTTGAGGTTGTTGTCGTATGTGCTGTTCTGAGTGTAGTTTCCACTCGTTCCGCACATGTGCCATTCGTAATTGGGATCTATGTCGGCGGCTATGGTGGCGGAACAAAGATGTAAACTCAAGAGTATGAAAATAATCCATTCCTGCGAATCCATGACTCACTCAAGCCCAGGATCGTTGAGGAAGAGATTAAAAAAATAAGAATGCAATGAGAGAGAGGTCTGGGGGTTACGTTTAGTTGAAACTAATTAAACTACCCAGTGTACGTTTCAATACAAGCATGCATACTAATAAATAGGCTACCGCTTGCCCCGGGACCTAGTGTAGTGCCATGGTTCGTTGTTGACAATTGGTTTGATAACTATAATATTCAAAGTTTGATTTCTTGTCTAAGGCACTATAAGCAATTTAGGCTGTCTAACTCCTTATAATCTTTTGTTGGTCAGGATTACAAGCGACATGTTTTGTCCATGGTAAACTATTTTGTGGACCGGATATCCAAAATATATAATTTACATACTGAATTTCACAATTCAAATTGTGAACATCCAATAGGTAAATGGATACGAGTCCACATTACAAGTTAAATTCAGGTCCATGGTATAACTATTGTTCACCCATGGTCCAAAATCAAATGCGCTACAGCTTTAATTATAATTTTCATTTTGCTGATTTTTTTTGAGAACCCATGGTCCAATTTTCATTTTGCTAGACTTTGTCCCAAACCTTACTTGTCAAACAAGCGTGTGGAAAAAGAGAAGGGTAATATATAATTTCCAAAAAAAATATGAATTACAAATTTTGTTTTTGTTTTTGTTTTTCTTTTTTATTTTTTTATTTTCTTCCTTTAGATTGGAGTTTTAATATTTGATATACTATATTGAAAAAAATGTCATATGGCTCAAAGATGGACTTATCCAACTTGGCATGCCAAATGATCATTGACCCACGGTCAAAACAGTGGCAATAGTCAATTGACCCATTATGAGAATCTAGAAAGGAACAAGTAAGTTGAGCTCAATACGCATGTTCGCATCTGCAACAAGGACTAGGTGCTAAGCCAGTATGAGTTTCCATCTCCATCGTTGAGAAATCACTTTCCACGCAACCACTAAGAACTTTGTGTCATTTCCTTGTACACCAAGACAATGTGAATGTGGATGCATTCCACAATTTTAAGCACTGTTGAACGAGTCAAACATGGAGTCATCCCACTCTTCCAATGTCTCCATTATTTCAATCAACACTAACGCGTAGTCATTTGAAATTTTCTAACGGGCCCAAAATATATTGATCTTGGTTAGGGCCATAGAGAGTTATTTTGGGCCCATTATTTATTTGTATTTTTAATTTATATATGTTTTTGATAGTATGCATAAGAGGCAAATTATACTGTGCACCGTGGTGCATATAGCAATGTGCACCACGTACCTAAACGACGTCGTTTTGAGTATTGTAGACTAATCGTCCGTTTTTTTGGAAATCACGTTTCCCGTTTCGGCCGGTCTCTGTATTTATGTTAATATTCTGTGTATTCCAGACAATCATTCTGTGTATTCTAGGCAACCGTTCTGTGTATTATAGGCAACCGTTATGTGTATTCATGTTAGTAACACATGTTGTGATGTGTTTGTGCATTCGAATGTTTAGGAGGATGAGTTCTGTGTATTTTGTGTAAATATTATGTGTATTCATGTTATTAACACAAGTTGTGATGTGTTTGTGCATTCGAATGTTAGGAGGATGAGTTCTGTGTATTATGGGCATCAATATTCTGTGTATTATGGGCAAACATTCTGTGTATTCTAGGCAAACCTTCTGTGTATTCTATATAATGATTATGTGTATTATAGATAATGAATTCCCTGGAGTCATTCGCGTCCACTAACATCTGTGTATTTTGTGTCAATATTCTGTGTATTCTGGGCAAACATTCTGTGTATTCTAGGCAAACGTTCTGTGTATTATAGATAATGATTATGTGTATTATAGATAATGAATTTTCTGAGTCATTCGCGTCCGCGTCTACTAACACCGAAACGACGTCGTTTTACGTATGTGGTGCACATTGCTATGTGCACCGTGGTGCAGGGTATAACGATTGTGCATAAGATACAGTAAATTATTGTGTGGACCATGGTCCACATAATGCAGTGTAGAACATAATAAAAAATACATCTTTTTTGAATGTATTAAATGTACATTATTTTTGTACTGAATATACATTATAAATATGTTTGGTAAATTAAGGGTGTATTTGGTAGCTCGGAAAATGATTCCAGGCTTTTGGTGTTTGACAGTGTTTGGAAAATGCAGTCAACGGAAAACAATTTCCGTTGACCAAAGAAAATGAGGTTATTTTTTTGAAAAATGACTTCTGGATTTTTTTTTCGAAAGTCATTTTCCGAACTTGGCTTCAACAATTATTTTGCCAAAATGGCCACATATGTTACTTTGTAAAAGAAATATTATTATTTTATATTATTATTATTTTATATTTTAAAAAATAATTAAAATGTAAAATTATACAATTTAACACATTTTCTAGAAAATAAACCAAACACACAAAGACAATTTTTCAGAATACAACCAAACACTGTAAATGGATATGTTTTTACAGAAAATGACTCATTTTCCGAAAAACATTTTCCAGAAGTCATTTTCCTGCTTTCTAAACACTAAGGGTGTGTTTGGTTGGGGGGTTTAGGCATAAGAAATGGATATGAAAGTGATTGCTAGTGTTAATGAGAAAATCCATACCTTTATTAAATAAGGGTTTCACTTTCTCATTTCTTCTCTAATTATTAATAATCATTTCCATTCCACCCAACTACCAAACATGCTAAATACTTTCACCAAAATTCATTACCCTTACCAAGTATTTGATACCCATTCCGATTCCGATTCCATGTGCGAACCAAACGCACCTAAGCGTTAGTTGATAAGGGTTTGGATATAATGCACGTGTACGTGGATGTGGAAAAGACTTTGCAGTAGGGAGAAACCAACACGAAGCTGGAAATCAACAATTAATAAAAGCGAAATTTCCTCACACAAGTCTAAACCAGCGCTAAAGTCTAAACCCAAAAAGGCTCATCTCAGCAGGGTGTGAAACGAAACCAGACTTTTCTGATGCACAACTAGTCTATGTGTCAATCCAAAGTCTAAAGTGTAAGAATAAAAACTGAAGTATATGAAATATATAGGATCTAACCTCCAGCCATAGTTTGTTTGTTTGATTGCGTGACTGAACTGTGCTGCTTGCTGCCTTTGCTTGAGCTTCCTAATTATTTTTCTCTCACTTGACTCAACTCTCTTAGATGGTGTATAAGACTGTATATCAAGCAGTGAGGGGGATTTTGATGGCCTTTATATAGTTGCATTCCATCAATGCACTAATCATGAAAATTTTCCTATTCTTAATTATTTGCACCACTTTCTGAATAAGAACAAAACATAAATTAGTGGATCCCTAATTTAGGTGTTAGTGTATCCCTGATTTAAGGTCATAGTGGAGTTTAGTGGACTCATACTTTTGACCTTTTATTATTTGTTCTTACATTCTCCCACTTGGTGCAAATATCAAACTCAAAGTACAAGATAACACTAACCATAATGATATGTTCTCATTAGTGCGAGTAATATCTATTATGATTAAATGTAAACTGCCTTTAAGTACTTAATTAGGAAACAAGAAAAACTTAATGAAAATAAACCTTATGTTTATTTCAAATCCGACTGAAATATTTTCTCAATAAATTTAAAGTGTACATACTAGAATGAGAAAATTTCTGAATGCAAAAGAATTTCATTAAAACTGAATGTATATATACAAATTACAAATTGGGTGAAAGTCCCATCTTTTCAGCAAGATCCTTGAATTTAAATGGAGGCATGCCTTTAGTCAAGGGATCTGCTATCATCAACTCAGTACTAATGTGCTCAATGACCACAATTTCTCTTTTAACACGCTCCCTAATAGCTAAGAACTTGATGTCGATGTGTTTGCTTCGACTTCCACTTTTGTCGTTCTTAGTTAGGAAGACTGCAGCTGAGTTGTCACAATAGATTTTTAATGGCTTAGATATAGAATCCATAATCCTAAGTCCAGAGATGAAATTCTTAAGCCACACACCTTGCGAAGTAGCTTCGAAACAAGAAACGAACTCGGCTTCCATAGTAGAAGTAGTTATTAAAGTTTGTTTAACACTTCTCTATGAGATAGCCCCACCCGCCATGATAAACACGTACCCAGAAGTCGATTTTCTAGAATCAACACAGCCAGCAAAGTCCGCATCAGAATATCCAATAACATCCAAGTTATCTGTCTGTCTAAATCCAAGCTTGTAATCTTTAGTACCTTTGAGGTACCTTAAAACTCTTTTTACAGCTCTCCAGTGGTCCATACCTGGATTATGCAAATATCGTCCTAGCATTCCAACAGCAAAAGCAATGTCCGGTCTTGTACATACTTGAATGTATCCAAGGCACCCAACTGCTTCAGCATATGGAATAGTCTTCATGGATTCTTTCTCCAGGTCACTCTTAGGGCATTGATCCATATTGAATTTATCTCCTTTTGCTATGGGAGCTACATTTGGTGAACAATTTTTCATCTGAAATCTTTCTAAAACCTTGTTTATATAGGTTTCTTGCGATAGACCCAGTATGCCCCGGGATCTATCCCTATGAATCTTTATGCCAATGACATAAGATGCATTACCCATGTCCTTCATATCAAAGTTCTTAGAAAGGAATTGTTTCACGTCACGAAGCATCCCCATATCATTAGTGGCAAGCAAGATATCATCCACATATAAAACTAGAAAACAAATTTTGCTCCCACTCACCTTATGGTATATACAATGATCTGAGGGATTCTCAACAAAACCAAATGAAGAAATAACCCCATCGAACTTAATGTACCATTGGCGGGAGGCTTGTTTTAAGCCATATATGGATTTCTTAAGCTTGCATACTAAATTTTCACCATCTTTNTAAAGCCAAGATAATTCGAAGAGAATCTTTCTTTGATACAGGAGAAAAAGTCTCCTTGTAATCGATTCCTTCTTTTTGAGTAAATCCCTTAGCAACAAGTCTGGCCTTGTATCTTTCAATGTTACCTAATGAATCTCTTTTGGTTTTAAAAACCCATTTACAAGAAATGGCCTTGGCCCCATTAGGTAACTCAACAAGATCCCAAACTCCATTACTCTTCATGGAATTCATTTCATCTTTCATGGCTTCTAACCACAAATCAAAATGTTCACAATTTGTGGCTTGTGAAAAAGTTTCAGGATCATTTTCAGCTCCAATGTCAGATTCTTGTAGATACGATTCATAATAACTAGGTAATGCTGAACGTCTTATCCGAGTAGACCGTCTTAATGTTGGACCACCGATACCTTGATNTTCTTCTACTTCAATATTTCCCAAATCAAAAAGTAGGACCAAGCCCAAAGTCATAGACCATTATAATGTTAACATAGCCCAAGCCCATAGACCATAGATCATTATAATGTTATAACCTAGCTGTTACTCCTGCTAGTTCATTATGTATTTTCCATCAGCAGCCATTAGCTCATTTACGCAGATAAGAGAGAGAGAGAGCCGACTGAAGGAGAGACGCGAAGAGAGAAAGCGAGAGAGGTTGCCGGCCACCGTTCGCAACCACCGCCATCGCCGGTCACCTTTCACTCCGCCGCCCCGAGCCGATCTGAGACCGGAGGACAGAGCCGCCACCGTCATCGCATCCGCACAGGAGGTGCTCAGCCATGGTCGTCCAGCGATTTTTCGAGTTCCGTCACCGGCATTGTCGAATTCAACGCAAAGGCAGTATGTATATATGACATTTATTTCGAAAAATCGTTATAATATTTTCCATAAATTATTGTAAAAATTTATGTATATACACATAAAATCCAAATAAATGTATATGTGGATATGGAAAATATTTATATGCAAATATTGAGCAGAAATTTGCTTATATATATATATGTACATATATTAAATCCAAATATATATGTACTGTAAAAGCAAAGCACAAATATATATGTATGCTTTTAATATAATAAATATATTCATATTGCATACACATTCAAACTAATAACTAGGCAGAGATTATATTTTGCTCTGATACCAACTGTAAGAATAAAAACTGAAGTATATGAAATATATAGGATCTAACCTCCAGCCATAGTTTGTTTGTTTGATTGCGTGACTGAACTGTGCTGCTTGCTGCCTTTGCTTGAGCTTCCTAATTATTTTTCTCTCACTTGACTCAACTCTCTCAGATGGTGTATAAGACTGTATATCAAGCAGTGAGGGGGATTTTGATGGCCTTTATATAGTTGCATTCCATCAATGCACTAATCATGAAAATTTTCCTATTCTTAATTATTTGCACCACTTTCTGAATAAGAACAAAACATAAATTAGTGGATCCCTAATTTAGGTGTTAGTGTATCCCTGATTTAAGGTCATAGTGGAGTTTAGTGGACTCATACTTTTGACCTTTTATTATTTGTTCTTACATAAAGAACTTCCCTAATCTCACCCTTGCTTCTCCTCACCTGGGTTTAAACCAATAATCCAAAAAAATGAATCTTTTTCAGTTTCTTTCTTGCTTCTGTCTTGCCTACACTTTTGTTCCTGCAATTGGCTCTACTCTGTTATTCCAGGTATCAATTATCATCCCAGAATATATTACCTGTATGTGTATGCACGGTTTTGATTGATTTGATATGATGTTGTTTGATTCAGGGATTCAACTGGGAATCAAACAAGCAGAAAGGTGGATGGTACAACTCGCTTATCAATTCGATCCCGGATTTGGCTAATGCTGGGATAACTCATGTTTGGTTGCCACCACCTTCCCACTCTGTAGATGCCGAAGGTGCTGTCTTTTTCTTTCTTTCTTTCTTTCTTTCTTTTTTTTTTTTTTTTATGACAAAGAAAACTCAAAAGTACTATCCCAAGTATGCACTGGCCGTCTTATGATCTTTATTTCCAAATGACCATAAGTGAGTAAGTCAGCCTAGGTTGTCAAAAAAAGTCAATAAGATCTAGCATTGGAGCTAAATTTAAAATTTCGTGATTATTAAACCAGCAGTCTGACCAACTTTGCTTTTTCTTGTTTCTTGAGTTCACTTGGCCTGATTTTGACAATTTTTGAGGTCAGGGTATATGCCTGGAAGGCTATATGACTTGGATGCATCCAAGTATGGAAATAAGCAACAATTGCAAGCACTGGTGGCGGCGCTTCACGACAAAGGGATAAAGGCCGTGGCCGACATAGTGATAAACCACAGATGTGCTGACAACAAAGACAGCAGGGGAATTTACTGCATCTTCGAAGGTGGCACGCCGGATAACCGCCTGGACTGGGGTCCGGGCCAAATCTGCAAAAACGACACGGAATACTCCGACGGCACTGGCAATGACGACACCGGCGAGGATTTCGGCCCCGCCCCCGATATCGACCATCTTAACCCCAGGGTACAGAAGGAGTTATCGGAGTGGATGAATTGGCTCAAGTCTGAGATTGGGTTTGCCGGCTGGAGATTCAATTTTGTCAGAGGATATGCAGCTAACATTACCAAGATTTACATGGAGAATACTACGCCGGAGTTCGCCGTCGGCCAGTTTTGGAGCTATTTGGCTTATGATTCAGATGGAAAACCGGCTTATAACCAGGATGATCGCAGGAATGAGTTATCCCAGTGGGTGCAGAATAGCGGTGGCGCTGTTACAGCGTTTGATTTCACAACAAAAGGAATTCTTCAACTTGCTGTGCTAGGTGAGCTCTGGAGATTGAAGGATCCCAACGGAAAGCCTCCGGGATTGATCGGAATATCGCCGGAAAATGCTGTCACTTTTATAGATACTCATGACACCATATCAACAGATAACAAATGGCCTTTTCCCGGGGATAAAGTTATTCAGGGATATGCTTACATCCTCACCCACCCTGGAGTACCATGTGTGGTAAAGTTTTATTTTTATATTTGATAAAAAATGTTATATCTTATCTCTATTCCGATCAACACTCGTCAAGTCCAGCAAAAGATTACGAGATTACTAACTTAATTTTTGTTCTTTGTTTGGCAGTTCTATGATCATTTCTTTGATTGGGGATTGAAGGATGAGATATCAAAATTGATATCAATTAGGAATAGCAATGGGATTAGTGAAACAAGCAGCGTGGAGATTTTAGCTGCTGATGCAAATGTTTATGTTGCAAAGATTGATGACAAAGTTATAGTTAAGATTGGGCCGAAGTATGATGTAGGAAAACTTATTCCATCCAATTTTAACATGGTAACATTTGGACAGGATTATGCCGTGTGGGGCGCCGAGGCGTGGTAACATCCGGCAAAGGTATAATGAAGATTAGGCCAAAGCTAAGTACGATGTAGGAAAATTTATTTCTCCCACATATTTTGTCTGAGTTAGAATATGTGAAGTATTTGAGTTCAGAATTTAATTTTTGGGAGAAGAATTATTATACAGTGTAGAAAAAAAAAAAGAGGCAAATTTAATTTCACGGATCATAATCAACTCAAATAAATATGTACCTTGTAGCCTTTCAATTTCTTTTAGAATAATGGATTAATTTATATGGTTCTTTTTAAATGTAATGTCCACAGTACTAAACAATTAGTATATATTAAATACAACGAATACAATATTAAAACTTTCAAATTGGCTGCTCAAGTAATACATTCTTCATGATTATTTTTTTTGTCACATTTGTGTGAGACCGTCTCACGGATCCTTATTCGTGAGACCGGTCGGATCGGGTTGAACCAACATACAAATGCCATACTTATATGCTCAAATATAATAACAATCAGAAATACAATTTTTGTTATTTATAAGAGAAAAAATATTATATTTTTCATGATAAGTAATGTTGACAAGTGCCCTTTACTTATAAGTGAAAATATAATACTTTTAAATCGAAATGTAAAAGTGTTGTATTTTCTCCTAAAAGTATTACATTTACCCTTATAAGTAACAAAAAATTCATTCATGATTAGTATTATATTTGAGCATATAAGTATGACATTTGTGCATATAAATATTACATTTTCATCTTGACCCAACCTGTCTCACGGTGAGATGGTCTCACACAAGTTTTTGCTTCTTTGTTTTTTTTAATGTATAATTTCATAATGATGTATTATATATATACTTTGGGTCACACTTGTGTGAGACCATCTCACGGATCTTTATTCGTGAGACGGATTGGGTCAGGTCGAAGCAACATGCAAATATCGTACTTACATGTGCAAATGCCATACTTATATGCTCAAATATAATACTAATCAAAAATACAATTTTTGTTACTTATAAGAGAAAAAGTAATACATTTTTCATAATATATAAGTAATGTTGACAAGTGACTCTTACTTATAAGGGAAAATATAATACTTTTGAGGAAAAATGTAATACTTTTAAATCGAAATGTAAAAGTATTGTATTTTCCCTTAAAAGTATTACATTTACCCTTATAAGTAACAAAAAATTTATTCTTGTTTAATATTACATTTGAGCATATGAGTATGACATTTGTGCATATAAGTATTACATTTGCACCTTGACCAGACCCGACCCGTTTCACGGTGAGACGACCTCACACAAATTTTTGCCATATACTTTTAATCAGTTAGTCAATTCATAAACTTATACTTGGTCACATGACATTTATAATATAACTACTTCTATTGATACATTGGATGTGAAAGTTTGAAAAGTCATTATCATTAATGGAGGATAGTGACCTTACGCGTAAGAAGTATACTTTGATAGCATTATAGAAATTTGAAATAGAACAAGAAATAAAAGAGTAATAATTTTCTTATGTAGTTGGATTCTATACTTGTTCAAATTTTGTTCCTACACGCATATAGTTTATTTTTATTTTTTTTCAAAAAAATTTACACATTTGTTATAAACGGACACCTAAAGTATAATCTATGTGTTTATGTTATGCACGTCTGGTGTACTATGTATTATTATTGTTTACAATAGATGCTTTGGTCATATTTGTACTAGTGACTAAAAGTATTTGTTCAAGTCCTATGTTTACCTCTTTCCCACCACGTGTTGACTACAGTTTTTTTCTTATTAGACTTCGTTTATATCTATAATAATGTATTCTCTCACTTTTAAAAGTAGATCATACTATTTATTATCATCATATTTGCAATTCGCTAACTATTTATGAGTTAATACACAATATAGTCTTCGACTATAGTGGTTTTACTCAATTTAGTCCTAAATGATTTTTTGTGCTCAATTTAGTCCTTGACTTTGATGGTTTTACACAATTTAATCCTTTGTTAAAAATTTTGTTAGTTGACTGTTAAAAATAGAGTCCTAATGGTAATTTTTCATCATTTATCTCATTTGGGATGATTCCTTCTTCTTCCCCTTATTAAGATCCACGCAGAAATGTAAATTTTTATACCAAATCAACATCAATCCTAAATAAATAAATACAGAGTAAATAAATATTTGGGTACGAAGATTTACATTTTTGTGTGGCTCTTAATAAGGGGAAGAATAATGATCATCCCAAATGGGATGAAGGATGATAACTTACCATTAGGACCCTATTTCTAACCGTCTACTAACAGAATTTTTAACAAAGGACTAAATTAGGTAAAACATCAAAGTCGAGGACTAAATTAAGTACAAAAAGTCATTTAGGACTAAATTGAGTAAAACCACTATAGTCGAGGACTATATTGGGTATTAACTCATAATAATAATAATAAAAGTTAATTCTATTTTTTGTCATGGATTTATGGTTGACAATCTACTTTTAATCCTTATTTTTCAAAATTAAAAGTGAATTATCACCAATAAATTTAAGATAAAAATGAAATTAACTCATAATAATAACAACAATGACAACAAAATAATGATAAACTAACGATTAACAAATTTTAAAAATAAAAAGGAAAATTAGGGCCACTAGCTGCTAGTACAAAGGTATTTATATGTGGAGTTATATTATAGGATAATAAGTTGTTCAATTAGTCTCTAAATAAATTAACGCAAAAGAAAAAAATTAAAATAATCAATGTTTATCACTTACCTATGGTCCTATACAATAAGGACTACCTGCTAAGCCAGTTAAGTCTGCATCTCCATCTTTGAGAAATCATTTAATTTCCAAGCAACCACTAAGAACTTTCTGCCATTTTCTTGTAGAAATTAAACACCAAGACAATGTGAATGTTGATGCATTCCACTATTTGAAGCAGTGTTGAGTGAGTCATCCCACTCTCCCAATGTCTCCATTATTTCAATCAACACTAACGCGTAGTCATTTGAAATTTTCTAACGGGCCCAAAATATATTCAGCTTGGTTAGGGCCATAGAGGAGTTATTTTGGGCCCATCAATTATTTTTGTTTTTAATTTATATATATTTTTTATAGTATGTTTTTTTTTTTTATATAGTATTATTGACTCACCGGGACTCAAACTTACTTGTGATCTCCAATTTGAGAGAGCCACCGTTATGTCGCTTGACCACAAAATTGTATTTCATCTAAATCTCTTTTTATGTACGTACTAGGTTATGTTCTTAAAATGGAGTTCAAATGACGATGTCCTCTTCAATATTTTCCCAATAAAAGAAAACCAATGCATTCGTGTTCAAGTTATACGTCATTGAGATATATGCTATATATATATGCATTGCACATGAAACACAGCTATTATTGGGGATGATGATGAATGCTAAATATTAAAAATTATATAGTAGTTTATATTTTAATTTGTATATATGGTGTATTCTAGGAAAATGATGATGAATACAATTTTACTCATGCATCTCCTTTCCAATGGTCAAAATACAAGATAGGGAGAGAGTGGTGGAAAGAGTTTATAATGTGGAAAAGACTTTGCAGTAGGGGAGAAACCAACACGAAGCTGGAAATCAACGGTCAATCAACAAATAATCTCTCATCAATTTAATACAGTGCTAAGGCATAGGTCTTTCTTCCCAAACTTCACTCATGTGGCCAATTGAACTATCCATGCATGTGGACACTAAGGCATAAGTCTTGTCTACAATAAATGTTGCATCTACATTACAATACACAACTACAAAATGAATGCGAAAATCACATGTATTCCCGCACTCCAATGCTACAGAATATTGAAGTGATAAATCACAACAACCTATTAATTAAGTGGGGGATCAATGCATGGTGTCCGCAAGGAACTCATCATATATACTTAATAGTCTTTGTGGGGACGATCCTAGGAATTGAATAACATGTGTTAGATTCTCACAAGTGACAATTTCACTTAGGCCAGCTTCCATGCCTCCCGAAGAAAACGAGAATTTGTATGGTTAACCTGGCCGTAAAACAGATGGAAATAAATCCAAAACACCTTATGGTTTGCGCAAAAAAAAAAAAAAAAAAAAAAACCTAAGAGTCTTGAAAGAGTAAAATTTAGCAATTCCTAACAGGAAATAATTCATTAATATTGGAAAAAGACCAAGACCTGCAGCCGATAAAGTCTAAACCCAAAAAGGCTCATCTCTTGAAAAGAATGGTGTGAACTGAAACTTTTCTGATGCAGCAATAGTCTGAGTGTCTATCCAAAGTGGAAACTTCCCGGCTATATAACACCCCTAATCTCACTGATTCTCCTCATCTGGGTTCGAACCAATAATCCACAAAAATGAATCGTTTTCAATTTCTTTCTTGCTTCTGTCTTGCTTGCATTTTTGTTCCTGCAATTGGCTCTACTCTGTTATTCCAGGTATCATCCTGGCACTAGCATATATATATATATATATATATATAATCTGTATTGTATGCACGGTTTTGTTTAATTTCAACATGATTGATTTGATGTTGTTTGGTTTAGGGGTTCAACTGGGAATCAAACAAGCAGCAAGGTGGATGGTACAACTCGCTCATCAAATCGATCCCGGATTTGGCTAATGCTGGGATAACTCATGTTTGGTTGCCACCACCCTCCCACTCCCACTCTGATGCTCCCCAAGGTGCTGTCTTTTTCTTGTTTCATTTAAGGAAAACTACATTTTTTGTCATCCAGTTATATAGGTAGTACAAATTTAATTATTGAATTATATGCATGACCACATTAACCCCTAATGCATAGAGTGGTGATTTTAGTTCTTAAATGATCAAATTAGCCACTTAGAAATTGGTGATAGAAATAGTCTTTGAGAGACTAAAATCATCAGTTCATGCATAGTTTAGAGGTTAAAAATGGTCACACATATAATTCAAGGACTAAGATTGTACCACGAGTATAATTGAATGACCAAAATTGTAAATTTTCCTTTTATTTGAAGTAACCAGGGAAACTCATGGCAACTACTAACTATATGCACATAGTAAGCCCTGCTTTGTGATCTTAACTAGCAATGTAAATAAGTTGTTGTTCATAATTGACCCACTCAAACAAATGAAGTTAATAGAACGACTCCCAATATGAGTTGAACTTAGGGTGTGTTTGGTTTGCACATGCAAATCAGAATCGTAATGAGTATTAATACTTGGTAATGGACTAATGGTAATGGATTTTATTGAAAGTATTTTACATGTTTGGTAGTAGGGTGGAATAAGAATGATTATTAATAGTTGGAGAAGAGGAGAATGAAAAGAAATGAAATTTTTATTTTATTAGGGACTAAATTTTATAATTAATGGGGTAATCAAAACTTGTATTTTTCTAAAAATCTTTAAACTAAATAATAACAATGATTTTGATAATAGCTAAACCAGCTGTCAACCAAAGACACCTTATAAACTTTACCAGGTCAACATTTTTCTTGTTTCTTAAGGCATATGTATTATGGCCAAATTTTAACAATTTTTGCGGTCATCAGGGTATATACCTGGAAAGCTGTATGACTTGGATGAATCCAAGTATGGAAATAAGCAACAATTGCAGGAACTGGTGGCGGCGCTTCACGACAAAGGGATAAAGGCCGTAGCCGACATAGTGATAAACCACAGAAGTGCTGAAAGAATGGACAGCAGGGGGATTTACTGCATCTTCGAAGGTGGCACGCCGGATGATCGCCTCGACTGGGGTCCGGGCCTCATCTGCAAAAACGACACGAAATACTCCGACGGCACTGGCAATGACGACACTGGTGGGGACTTCGGCGGCGCCCCCGATATTGATCATCTTAACCCCAGGGTACAAAAGGAGTTATCGGAGTGGATGAATTGGCTCAAGTCTGAGATTGGGTTTGACGGCTGGAGATTCGATTTTGTCAGGGGATACGCAGCTAGCATTACCAAGATTTACATGGAGAATACTTCGCCCGAGTTCGCCGTCGGCGAGTTTTGGAACGATATGGCTCATGGTTCGGATGGAAAACCGGATTATAACCAGGATAATCAAAGGAATGAGATATCCCAGTGGGTGCAGAATAGCGGCGGCGCTGTTACAGCGTTTGATTTCACGACCAAAGGAATTCTTCAGGCTGCTGTGCTAGGTGAGCTCTGGAGATTGAAGGATCCCAACGGAAAGCCTCCGGGGTTGATCGGAATATCACCCAAAAATGCCGTCACTTTTATAGATAACCATGACACCGGATCAACACAAAGCATCTCGCCTTTTCCCAAGGATAAAGTTATTCAGGGTTATGCTTACATCCTCACCCACCCCGGAGTGCCATGTGTGGTAATTTTTTACTCTTACTCTCTATTTCGTTTAAAACTTGTCAAGTGACTCAAGTCTAGTAAAATATTATAAGATTGTTAGCTTAATTCTCGTTCTTTGTTTGGCAGTTTTATGATCATTTCTTTGATTGGGGACTGAAGGATGAGATTTCAAAATTGACCTCAATCAGGAGTAGAAATGGGATTAGTGAAACAAGCAATGTGGAGATTTTAGCTGCAGATCCAGATGCTTATGTTGCAAAGATTGATGACAAAGTTATAATGAAGATTGGGTCAAGGTACGATGTTGCAAAATTCATTCCACCCAATTTCAACGTGGTAACATCTGGACAAGATTATGCCGTGTGGGAGAAAAAGATATAAATTTAACTTCATGGATCATAATCAAGTACTCAAATAAATTAGCCTTTTAATTAATGTCCACAGTAATAAAATATGCAATGTGGATGCATTTTGTTATTTCATACACTGGACTTGATGTACCTGTCAACATATGATCTATCACATTTGAAGTAGATTCACGTTTCCAATGTGTAAAAGTTTGAAGAACACTCACAAGTTATCTAAGTCAATTAAATTTGTTACTCGCATACATGGAGATACTAGTATTCATATTTACATAGCTTACAAGTTCTGTACATGTCTAATCTAAGTACCCACGACTCTACTTGTAGAGCCCTGAGTTTTGTCCAAGGCAAACAACCTTGCCATACCAAAGTCACCAATTTTGGGATTCATATTTCCATCCAGAAGAATATTACTGACTTTGAGGTCATGATGAATAATGCGAACACGAGAATCTTCATGCATATAAACAATTATTGTCAAAGTGGGTCGAAACCCATCGGCTGACCCGCACCCGCCCTGCCGTGGGGCGGGTTAAGTCTACAAAAAAGATGGCCCGCGAAGGAGTGCGCCTAATGGGCCTAACCCGCTAAGGCCCGCGCGGGGGAGTTACGAGCCGGCCTGCGACCCGCCATATTTTTATTTTTATTTTTTATAATATATATATATATATATATATATATATATATATATATATATATATATATATATATATATATATATAT
>NC_044924.1:3322862-3330511 GCF_003576645.1 Ipomoea triloba | reverse complement strand
TTTTTTTTAATATATATATATATATATATATATATATATATATATATATATATATATATATATATATATATATATATATTTTATTGTATATGAATATAAATATATATTCATGTGTACACACTAAAAGTGCATATATACATTGCAGTTCCCTTTCTTTTTTATAGGTTTTATTGCAGTTCCCTTTCAACACAACTACAGTTCCTTTTCGATATAACTACACTTTCAATCGACATTTATATATTCAAATATGTGAAATTGTTGTTCAGTTTCCTTTCAACACAACTACAATTTCTTTTATAATACACTACAATTTCTTTCAACACAACTACAATAATATTATTTCGATATAACTACAGTTTCATTGGACAATATACACTAAAATATATAAAACTGTTATTAAATTTCATTTTATATACACTGCAGTTTCCTTTAAGCACAACTACAGTTTCATTTTGATATAACTACAGTTTCATTTGATAATATAAAAACAAATGTGAGGCAATATTTTTTGAGATGAACTGTAATTTCATTTATGAAACTCCGTTAATACTTGATGACAGCTGTTTCTTTACATAATGAAATGACGGCGTTTTGGGACCATGGTCCACAATGCATTGTGGACCATGGTCAACCGTATAACTACTAGTATGTGTGGCATATGTGGGTGAGATAATTTAGCTTTCTTGTTTTCATATCTTCCTATATAGCTATGTAAGTAGTATGCAAATTGTCAAGGGAAATTCATTCTTTTAGTACACAAGTTTGATTTCTTCATCTAGAATTTTCTTCCTATTTTCTCCTCTCAAATTATAATATAGATATTTAATATATCTTACTAATTTTCCTCACGCAACTAGCTCCTTTAATTTCCAATGGTCAAAATACAAGATCGCAAGGGAGAGAGTGGTGGAAAGAGTTTATAATGTGGAAAAGACTTTGCAGTAGGGGAGAAACCAACACGAAGCTGGAAATCAACCGTCAATCAACAATTGCAACAGACAACTACAAAATAAAAGCGAAATTTCCACGCATCTCCACACTTCGATCCGACATAATATTGAAGTGATAAATCACAACAGTCTATTAAGTGAGAAGATCAGTGTATCGAGATGATTTTTAGAATAACACGAGTTCAATTCCCACAAGTGATAATTTTTCTTAGACCAACTCCCATACCTCTAGAAAGAACGAAGATTAGTCGGATGACGGACGAAAATATGTCCAAAACACCTTGTAGTTTATAACAAAAAAATATACCTAACACTCTTGAAAGAGTGAAAAGATGGTCGTCCTTTTGTATCGAAATACTATAAGTTCAATTTTTGATCTTGCAGTACAAATGTACAATTTATCTTTACATAGGAGGCGACTGAGTCCACACCTTTTTTTCCAACCAAACCAGAAACATATATGTTCATACTTGCAGACCCCAAGATGACTTGTTTCTTATCTTTTGATCCTAAACATAGGAAAAAACACGGAGAAACAATATTTTAAGTCATATAAAGTGTGAAAGCTTCTAATTTTTCAATATTTATATTGTCTTGTCTTTTGCAGATTGGATATATCCATTGAATTCCTTTACCGTATGTATTCGTCATTTTTCAGGCTGCGTGTCCATATTCTTAATTGAGTGGATTCAACGTAACGGAAACAAATTGAAGTCATCAATCGTTGTATGATTGGATTAACAATTCACAATTTAGTAACAACCCTAACTAAGTTAATTCAACATTTGACTCGATAACTACAGTGATTTTAAGTTCAAACTTCTTGTGAGTATATTTAACTGGTTTACCTCTAAGAGAATTTTGGAGTTGATATTAATATTTTATCTACATAAAATCCTCTAAGAATTGAGATAACTGTATTTAGAAATATTGTTGATTAATATTGGAAAAAACCAAGAACTGCAGTCGCTAAAGTCTAAATCCAAAAAGGCTCATCTCCAGAAGGGTCAAGGGTGTGAACTGAAACTTTTGTGATGCAGCACTAGTCTGAGTGTCTATCCAAAGTGGAAACTTCCCGGCTATATAACACCCCTAATCTCAGTGCTTCTCCTCATCTGGGTTCGAACCAATAATCCACAAAAATGAATCTTTTTCAGTTTCTATCTTGCTTCTGTCTTGTCTGCATTTTTGTTCCTGCAATTGGCTCTACTCTGTTATTCCAGGTATCATCTTAGTCCTAGCATATATATATATATATATATTATCTGTATTGTATGCACGGTTTTGATTGATTTGATGTTGTTTGGTTTAGGGGTTCAACTGGGAATCAAACAAGCAGCAAGGTGGATGGTACAACTCGCTCATCAATTCGATCCCGGATTTGGCTAATGCTGGGATAACTCATGTTTGGTTGCCACCACCCTCCCACTCTGTTGCTCCCCAAGGTGCTGTCTTTTTCTTGTTTCATTTATTCAAGAGAAAATTACATTTTTAGTCATCCAGTTATATTGTAGTACAAACTTAATCCCTGAATACAAATATTTTGCTCTATGCATATAACTCAGGGATTAAAATTATACCACAAGTATAATTGAAAGACTAAAATTATATTTTTTCTCTTTTTTTAACCAGAGAAATTCGTAACTACAAGTATGTACTCAGGATAAATTCTGTCTTGTCATCTTAAGTAGCAAGATAAACCAGTCTATATTTATAATTAACCCACTCAAACCAGTCAATAAAACAGCTCCTACTATGAGTTTAAGTTAGAAACTTTACTTGGTCAACCTTTTTCTGGTTCTTGAGCCATATGTATTATGGCCAGATTTTAACAATTTTTGCGGTCAGGGTATTTGCCTGGAAGGCTATATGACTTGGATGCATCCAAGTATGGAAACAAGCAACAATTGCAGGCACTGGTGGCGGCGCTTCACGGCAAAGGGATAAAGGCCGTGGCCGACATAGTGATAAACCACAGATGCGCTGACTACAAAGACAGCAGGGGGATTTACTGCATCTTCGAAGGTGGCACGCCGGATAACCGCCTCGACTGGGGTCCGGGCCAAATCTGCAAAGGCGACACGCAATACTCCGACGGCACTGGCAATGACGACACCGGTATGGACTTCGGCGGCGCCCCCGATATCGACCATCTTAACCCCAGGGTACAGAAGGAGTTATCGGAGTGGATGAATTGGCTCAAGTCTGAGATTGGGTTTGACGGCTGGAGATTCGATTTTGTCAGGGGATATGCGGCTAGCATTACCAAGATTTACATGGAGAATACTTCGCCGGAGTTCGCCGTCGGCGAGTTTTGGAATTCTTTGGCTTATGGTTCGGATGGAAAACCGGATTATAACCAGAATAATCACAGGAATGAGTTATCCCAGTGGGTGCAGAATAGCGGCGGCGCTGTTACAGCGTTTGATTTCACGACCAAAGGAATTCTTCAGGCTGCTGTGCTAGGTGAGCTCTGGAGATTGAAGGATCCCAACGGAAAGCCTTCGGGATTGATCGGAATATCACCCAAAAATGCCGTCACTTTTATAGATAACCATGACACCGGATCAACACAAAACCAATGGCCTTTTCCCAAGGATAAAGTTATTCAGGGTTATGCTTATATCCTCACCCACCCAGGAGTGCCATGTGTGGTAATTTGTTACTTTTACTAATTTTTATGTCTATCTTATCTCTATTTCGTTCAACACTCTAGGTTAATTCTTGTTCTTTGGTTGGCAGTTTTATGATCATTTCTTTGATTGGGGACTGAAGAATGAGATTTCAAAATTGACCTCAATCAGGAGTAGAAATGGGATTAGTGAAACAAGCAATGTGGAGATTTTAGCTGCAGATCCAGATGCTTATGTTGCAAAGATTGATGACAAAGTTATAATGAAGATTGGGTCAAGGTACGATGTTGCAAAATACATTCCACCCAATTTCAATGTGGTAACATCTGGACAAGATTATGCCGTGTGGGAGAAAAAGATATAAATTTAACTTCATGGATCATGATCAACCCAAATAAATATGTACCCGCCTTTTAATTAATGTCCACAGTACTAAAATATGAAATGTGGATGCATTTTGTTATTTCATACACTGGACTTGATGTACCTGTCAACATATATATATTCACTGCAATATAAAGTGTTTATCTGGGGTAAAACTCAGTACATGACACCTCATTTCTTGAAGCCTCTGTATTATCAACCGTTCCAGCAGTTATGATATTGTGCACAAAAAATGCAGGCCTGGAGGGCACTGCAAGGCTGAGAGATGAGCTACTCAGCATGAGAACAATTTCTCCCATTGTTGGTCTATCTGCAACATTGTCTTGAACACACAACAAACCAATGTGTATGCATTTCATTATTTCATGCACTGGACTTGATACACCCCTCAACATTTGATCTATCACAGTTGAAGCCGTCCAATTTTGCCACTGTATCCAAACCTGTAAATAATAATAATCCAGTTAACCTTCATTGTGGAATAAATTTGCTGGTGATCCATAATGCAATACAAATATTCATGCTAGCTTACATAGCTTAGAAGGTCTTGTGCAGATTCTTCGTACCGGAAAGATGTATTCCTCCTTCCAGTTACAATTTCTAAGACTAATACTCCGAAGCTGAATACATCTGATTTTGTTGAAAAATGACCGTGCATTGCATACTCTGGTGCCATATATCCACTGCAAGATAAATTCATGGTGCAATGGATTTAGAATAGACTAATCACGTTACTATACAAATATATATAGTGTATCATTATTGAAATGAAAATGAGATTTTGTACTTACTAAGTACCCACGACTCTACTTGTAGAGCCTTGAGTTTCGTCCAAGGCAAACAACCTTGCCATACCAAAGTCACCAATTTTGGGATTCATATTTCCATCCAGAAGAATATTATTGGCTTTGAGGTCACGATGAATAATGCGAAGACGAGAGTCTTCATGCATATAAACAAGTCCCTTAGCAATGCCTATTATAATTTTGTAGCGCCTCTCCCAATTCAAACATCCACGCTTTATAGGATCTGCATGTAAATTACAAAGTTTAATTGAAAAGGTGTGGTTCAAATATTCCATTACTGGCCTCTGCAGATAGGTTGTGAAGAAATATTTACCAAATAACAACTTATCAAGGCTTCCATTGGGAACAAATTCATAGACTAGAATCCGTTCTCTTCCTTCCAGGCAAAAACCATGCAACCTCACCAAGTTCCTGTGATGAAGTCTAGCCACTAAAACAACCTCATTTTTAAACTCTAGATCACCTTGCTGAGAATTTCCAGACAGTCTCTTCACAGCAATTTCTATCCCATCCGCTAGTTGACCCTAAGTTATTCAGGCAGAATTTAAGTAAAACAGGAGCATTGGGAGCAAAAAGGAGTTAACATCTGAGAACAAAATAGAATCAAGGCTAATGGTGAAGCTACATACCTTGTACACAACACCAAAACCACCTTGTCCAAGTTTATTGGCTTCAGAGAAGTTATTTGTTGCAGCTCTTATGGTATCAAGGTCATACTGAAGGGACTCCACACTTTTAATTTCACAGAGAGAACTTGTATCTTCCATAGCTTTATTTAACATGAAAATTAAATTTAAAAAAAAAAACATTAATTGTCCTTGTTTCTTCCACACTACACCAAATATTAACTCCTTCAAGCTAGATTATGTAACAGAACAGAAAGATCAAAGATGCAGTATATTATCATCTTACTCTTCACCCCCTTCTTGGCCTTCTGTTTCTGCCTTTTTGTTAATACTACAAAATTGCAAATAGCAAGCAGCATAAGCACCACAGCAATAGGAACTAAAATAATGACAACAGTTGGAATTGTTCTATCATCCTTCCCTGCAGAAATAAACTCATTGCATTACTATCAGCTGTTTTTACAAAAAAGTTGAGAACTTTGTCAGCATAAATTCCCCGAATCACCTGACTGTGGTAGCGGAAGAGGAGGTTCGATCAACGTATAATTGAAGAAACGGTAATTTTCATAGCGAAAGTTGCAGCTACGGGTTAACACTATGGCCCCTACTCTGTCAACACACTGAGCAGCAGACAGGGCTCCAAAAGCAGCCGTCAGGCAATCACTACAGCCTTGAGCAGACAAATCAGGTGTGCACTGCACAAGTGCATATATGGTGTTCAAGTCCGGTGCACTCGTATTTCCAGCTGCAAACTTGAGAAACGGACCGCCCTGAGTGGCTTCGCTTAGCAGGCGGTCCAACATGCTCCTCAAATCCTGGTTGAACTTAGCAGGCTGAGTGGCATTTTGGTTGTTACAGGGCAAGGAAAGAGTGTCACTTGACATGGAACCAATGATGTTTTCATTGGAGAAATATATCAAACACTTAACGTACCATCCATACGCCACCTTGCGATCAGGACATTGCTGCACAATCTTGCGAGCAGCATCTTTAACACAACCACGACATAGATTCAGCTCAACATCGCCTCTACACAGCACGACAGCACTAACCCTGTCGGAATCTTGGCCAATTGAAGCATTATAGAATCCATATTCGTCGACATTCTCGGAAAGAGACGACAGAATTGTGTTCAGGTTCTTCTGGTATGTGCTGTTTTGAGTGTAATTCCCACCTGATAAGCATACGTGTTGGATGATCGAATCATCCTGGGGTACAGCTCGGGCATAGAAGTGTAAATTCAAGAATAGAAACGCAACCCGTTTCTGCAAATTCATATATGGATTTGGAGAATGGATTGCTGCAGAATAGATTCAGAGAAATGGAAGGGTTGCAGAAAGAAGTTGCTACATGCAACATAAATATACTCCAAATAGTATTCATACTCAAATTTCAAACGCTTTAGCGTGCTAAACGAGTCAATCAAACCGTAATTGTGATTTTTTTTTTGAAAATACCGTAATTGTGATTTTTAAATCAATATATGATTGACTTAGTTCTATTAGCAGCATATGCAATTCAACATTCAATTCAATAATTTATTTATATATACACTTTTTTTCAAATACAAATGGTGATCATGGCTTCATTCTTGAAGTCTTGGGTGGGTAGAAATGCGTGTTACCCCATGGTCGGTGCCTCTTGTGAATATAAAAGTGTAGGTGAAATCTACATATACATTCCTGCATTATTAAAATGGTAAATGTATATTCAGAAATTACTGCCCAAAATAGGTGGTTAAGTAGATGCAATATGATTATTAGATACGAGTTCAATTCTGTCTAGCACATTCTTGGTTAGCTTATGACATGAAATTTTTTTAGTGCAGTTTACTTTTCTTGTGTGATTTGTGAACTATTACACGGAAGCAAAGTTTGACCAGCCCACCGCTAGTTGTGGGCATGTTTATGTTTGGTGTTATTTCATAAGTGTGATATATAGTTAACCATGGAAAGTAAAAGTACAAATATAAACCCTAGTTATTTCACACTAGTGATAAATTGTTCTGTATATGTCATCATTGTCAATCTCTTTTAAGATTTCACGTTAGACTAATTTAGCAGCAATCAAGAAATCAATCGACCAACAATATTAAATTATTAGTATTGATAATTGCATAAAGGACCAAGTCACCTGAATTATTACAAAATGCAAAGTAAAATTTTCCTACTTTAAGGAAAGTTGAATTCAACTTTTCTATTAGTTAATTAAAAACGAAAGATTTTTTTTTTTTTTTTTTTTTTTTTTTTT